>NC_135778.1:8324000-8429389 GCF_028453695.1 Augochlora pura
TGAAACGGGTGTTTTTGTTTAATCTGTGTTCAGCTGTGACGCCCGTTTCATAGTACCCAACCGAATGCATAAACTAAAGTACCGCTTCTAACCGGGCCGGCCAATCAGTTTGTAAAACTGATATAATATTAACAAAGAGACGTCTATTGTGATTTTTAAATAGTGTAATTGTTGTATTTTTTGCAGGTGTGATTTATATTACAATATATACTTTAACAAAGAAGTGTACTTAAAAATTCCCTCTAGAAATATTTTTCCTATATCAAGAACAAATAAAAGAACAAATTCGAAACAAATTATTTCATTTGCTTAAAACTTGTTGTTAAAAATATTTGTCGAAATAGAAGATTGTTTAAGGGACTGTTTAACTTGACGAAATAATTTAAGGAAATGTTTTACAGCAATGATTTATCAAACAATCTCTGACTAATGTACTTGAAACATTTATAGCAAGATGAAAAATCAATTGTTCGCGTCTCTTGCCAATTCGAAAAAAAAATTAACAGTTTCCATTGCGTCGAAAATTGTTATATGTCGCTTTTACAGCTAGAGTGGCTCCATTCGCCAATCAAAGAAAGGAACAACCGTCGTGGAAAGTGCCACTATCGAGAGCGATTGCCATGAAACGCTCTCTCGAAAAAAAATGGCGCTATCACCGAAACAACGTTATACCGATGCTTTGATCAGCGACCTTTGACCGCGTCCATTAGCATGATCCGTGCTATCAATCCTGGCGAATGGAACAATCATCATTGAAGTTCACTAGGGAAATCTGTTTTATGGACGGTGGCTATATTTTGTTATTTTGACAGTGGGGAAACAAGGAAGAGTTGTTTTTAATTAGAAAAATAGGGGAAGATGGTCAGCGTCCTCTTTTTCGACTGTTTTATTGATTCTAGCATTAATTGCTTGCACTATAACGACGAATCAGACTTGAGATGAATATTTAATAAATCTAAGTGCCGATCGTTATTTATTACATTGAAATAAAATTTGAATCTTCTGTCATTAAAAATTGGGGATTAAAATAAATGAAGACAGTCGAAATTCTCAGCTTAAAGCGAACACAATGCTCAAAGAATATAGCGAAATTCGTCGTTAATAACGATATTAACAAATAATAAAGATCAATACTTTTTTACTCAGAATTGTATACTCTACCATATTATATTATACAAAAAATATCGCCTTATATTTCGCACCATATAATGACACTAAAAAGCCATTGCCTTAAATGGCGAAAGTGTGAAGACAATACAGATACATACTTTACTATAATACGATAAAACAACTTGCAGTAATATAATAAAACAATTTACAATAATACAGTAAAACAATTCACAATAATACAATGAAACAATTCACAATAATACGATAAAACGATTTTATATTTGTAAACCAGCTTATCCTCACTTTCTATAAATTTCATCTTTAACGATCTGATAGATCGATAGATCGACGATTTTTACGAGCACCCCAGAGCGCGGCTCTCGCGCGCAATGCTTCCGTGCGCGAGCACAGAAGAGGACACGCGTGCCTGCGCGCAATGCGCGCGAAACTCCCGGCAAAACGGGGCCTATTTATAGCGGTTGCACCGGCGCGGCGCATCGGCGCACCGGCGCATCAGCTTGGCTTCAATTAGCGAGAGTAACCGCAATTTGCTCTTAGTAGTTGAGCACCGGCCGTTGCTCAACGATACTCTCTCTCTCTCCCTCTCTCTCTCCGCCTCTATCTCATCCTCTCTGGCTCTCTCTGACTTCTCCATCCCTCTCTCTGGCTCTCTCTCTCTCTCTCTCTCTCTCTCTTTCTCTCCCCTTGCGCCTCTATCTCATCCTGTCTGGCTTTCTCTGTCTTCCCCCATCTCTCTCTCTCTCTCTCTATCTCTCTCCTTGTGTACGAGTGAGCCGACCACCCGATCACGGGCAATTTGTTGATGAATTTTCGTATAATGGGCCGCCGTTAATTACATAATACCACGCTACCTCTCTCTCCCCGGCTGGAAAAGTTAACGGTGGTCCTTGGACGCTGGCCGACCGAACGGCCGCGTTTTCGTTGACCACTCTAGGAGGGTCGCCGTTTAATTACCAGACCACCGGCTACCGATAATGATGACGATTGAACAGGCTGATGGTGGGGCGGAGGGGGAGGGGCGGGGCGGGCATTACAATGATTAAAATTGATTTCCGTGAGCGCGCTCCCTGTCTCTCCTTCTCCGTGTAAGAAGAGAGGTCGCGATTACGGCGTTTCACGGACGAGGCTCGTGTAACCAGTCACCGCCGATCGAAATTAATTCGATCTCCGGGGGGTGTGCGATGGCGCCATGGGCCTCCTAGAGTACACACAGAGCAGGAGAGAGGAGCGGAGAAGTGGGGAGAGGAGAGAGAGGAGAGATCGCAGCAGCCGGATAGTGTCAGTGCCAGGACGTGCTAGGCAGAGCGACGCGACGTTCTCTCCCGTTGTCCGCCTTTTCGTCGGCCGTGTGCTCTCTCGTCGATGACCTCGCCTCTCTTCGCGTGTCCCCTGTTTGCCCCCTGTTTGTCCCTTGTTCGTCGTCGCCCCCCCCCCCCCTCCCGCACCTCTCTGCCCTAGCCTCCTCCGGATCGTTCCCCATGGTTCGAGCTGTACAGCGCTCGGCCCAGTCAAACCGAGTCGCGACACGAGCTAATGAATTGAGTGCTTGAGTGGCGTCCTAATCATGAAATCACGAGAAACATAACAACATCCTCCGTGGACCGTAAGTGACAATGATTTGCCTCGTGACTCGCTTCTTGGACCTCGCTTCTTGCCTCGCCCCACGCCCCGCCCCTCGCCACGACGTCCTCATCTGCTCGAGAAGACTCTACGTCGCGTCTTGGCTTCTGCCATCCAGCCACCGCGTGATCCGACCGGATCGTTTCTGGAGAACACCGGAATCCTCTGGCCACGAAGAAAGAGGGAGAGAGAGAGAGAGAGAGAGAGAGAGAGAGAGAGAGAGAAATAATTAGGAACACCTATAAATACCTATAAACCTCTGCGAACGATATACCTATAGCCTATGTTTTTCTGTGCATATTTTTACAGCACCTCGCAAGGCGAAAGCAAATATTTGTAAAACACCTATAAACAATTACAAACATCTAGGAACATCTAGAAACCCCTAGGAACACATACAAACACCTATAAACGCCTACAAATCCCTACAAACGATATAACTATGTCTACTACCATGTCTTCTTGTGCATATTTTTACAGCAGCTAGCAATACGAAGGCAAATACTTGTAAAACATCTATGGGAACTTACAAACGCCTACAAACACTTACAGTTATTGTTACTTGACACACCAAAAGAGACGGCCGCGAGACAGAAGCTCAGTTTTGGTTATACTCGCGATGTTGAATTAGAAGTAATACGACTACCAAGGGGTGCAAACCTGGTCAAAAGCCGCGGGAAGGGGGGAGGGTTGAAGACCACGTCTTTGACTCCCTGTCGGTTGTAAGGCATTTATAGTTTTGTCAATATTTATAATTAAGAAATATTATAATTTGGGAATTTATAAATTTATTAATATACGATTTTATCACTGTGCACTTAGCAACAGCATAAAATCACATACAAACACTCGCAAACACCTAAAACTCAAGATCAATCGTCCTCGCGCGATAAACACCGAGAAAAGACCGCGCCGCTGTGACAACGGCGGTTCTAAATCTCGCCAAAATCTCTTGGCCACCCCAGCCGCACTCCAACGATGAGTTCATGAACATAACGTATCCCATGGAAAACTAGTAAACTTCCGAGGAAAATTGGAAACGGTATCGACCATAAACCGCCGGGGGATTCCGGCGGCGTTCGCGATGAACAGTAGATCGCGTGGATTTTATTTTTCGAGATTCCCCGAATCTTTACGAGAACGACGAAACTTCTTCTCGCAGAGCGTGGGAATTAAAATAGACGACGTTGTATGGGGGAGACGCGCGATCGTAATTTCGCTATCATCGCCGACGGGCGAAGTTTGTTCTTCTCGTCACCGGTCATATTTTCGTGGACCGCGCAAAGTATATGTATAGTGGCTGGCTGGGTTTCAAGCGTAAAAAGGCGGGACGGGCGAAACTTACGGTTTGACGCGAAATGGAAACGGTTCGACGTCTATGAAACGATTTAAGAGCTGTTCCGATCTGCTATAGAGAGAGAGAGAGAGAGAGAAAATTGTAAAACCCTAAAATTTTCCTAAATTACATGTCAAATTCTATTTAACTTAACCGAGAGGAGCGTCAGCTAAAAGAACAGAACCATACCTAAAACATACCTGAAGCATACCTGTCACCCAGATACAGATAACACAACTTCAAACGTGTTAATTAAAGTCAAAATTTCATCCTCGAAAAAACAGAAACGATCTCAAGCTGTGCGTCGAAGCTGCGTGTCCGGCGCTGGCTGGATCATACCACTTGGAATGACGGCGGGATGCGTAGTTGCGTGCGCGCTTGGCGAACGTTGCACGAAACACATCCGTGTTATTTAATGAGGTCGAGCGGGAACAAGAATTAGGGCACAATACGTGGCCTGTCGCGTTTTAATACGCGGTGAAAGATCAATTGTTTCCCCTGCGGACGCGCGGCTGCTCGGCGTTTCGAGAACCGGCCAACCGAGCTCTAGCCAGCAGCAGCAGCAGCAGGCCTTCCCTTTCCGTTTCTCTGTGACTGTGTATCAGTCGCCGCCACGTGGTACCATTTTCACGGACGGTTCCCTCGAATTTGCATTTATCGCGTGTCGACAGAGTCACGCACCGTTAATGCGTACGCACTTGTCGCTGCCACCCGCTCGGACCCTTTCGCTCTCCCTACTATAGCTTTGCCACCCCCTTCATTCCCGTTCCCTTTCTCCGTCATTATTTTCAATTTCTTAGCTTTCTTTTCTCATTTTCTTCTCCTTTAGTTTCTTTGTTCTTTTATTGATGAATTTGTTCTGTTCTTTAATTTAATTTCTATTATTCTGTAATTGACAGGAAATGATAAAATATTTGTCAGTTTTGGATATGATAATTGTCAATATTTGAGCAGCTGTAACTTCGTGAAAAGTTAATGTAAATATATTGCACTTTTTTAAATTAAAACTTGAAACTTCTACTTTGTGGTGGTATATTTTAGTTTTTGATATCATGCATTTTTGTGGGTATAGTGTTATGATACTGTGGAGGTACCATGATGGAGAGCTGTTCGTTGTACCGAAAAAGTGCAAAGTTTGACAGTTTCTATGGGCTTGGATAAATTTTTTTGGACCTTGCCGTTTATACTGTCTCAAAATTTAGAATTTTCTCTTGAATTTGAGGGCAGAATCAAGTCACTGCGATTTTTTTTTTGTAAAGTTATAGTAGTTTAATTGATGACTATGACGACGGCATTGGAATGAACCAACGTGCAATATGAGAAGGTTGCAAAGTTATATTCGTATTTGACTATATATCGCCATAAATTGCAAGACTAATATGTAATTTCATTGTGAACTCAAAGTTTAATTCGTGTGAACATCGCTGTAAATTCCAAGTTTAAGTTCTGTAAATTTCACTATGAAATCTAAGTTTAATTTATGTAAATTTGTTTACAAATACCAAGAATAATTCAGGAAAATTTGATTACAAATACCAAGAATAATTTAGGAAAATTTGACTATGAATTCCAAGTATAATTTCTATAAATTTTCACAGAAATTTCCAAGATTAATTTGTGTAAATCTGACTACAAATCCAAAGTCTAATTTACGCAAATACCCCTGGAAATACCAAATATAATTTTTGCAAATTTGACATAAAATACCGAGTCCAATTTGCAATAATTCTCCCACAAATTTCCAAGATAAATTTCTATAACTCTGACTACAAATCCGAACCCTCATTTACGTAAACATCACTATTAACATCAAATTTAATTTCCACAAATATAACTAAAAATTCGAACTCCAATTCATCTAAATTTTGTTATTTAACCTTTTTGACCAACTTACATTCTCACAACCACGCAAAACTGAATCGGGAGCTCCTTTAAGGGTTTCAACCCTTAGCAGCACCCTCTCCCCGAAGAACTCGGTCGCTCGAAATAAGGGCGCCGGCATATTTGTCGGAGCAGTGGCGCAAGGGCATCGGCATAAATCCGTCGTAGCCCGAGGGAAAAGAATTCGGCCGAGGACAACACGCCGCGGTTTGGATGACGCGGAAGCCAAGATACCCGCCGGAGAAGGGCCACCTATCTCTCGCGTAGCACGCGACGTCGTTTATTTTTCGCGGCCGCGTGTGTCCCCGGGCGAAATGAACGCCGAGAGAGCCGGCCCGACAGGGGGTTTCGCAAACAAACCGCGCGCGGAGACGCGGGAGACGTTATCTTGGCCCCTCTGCTCTCGGCCTCGGCCACCCGCTCGCCGCCGCGACTCGTCGACGGGCACAATGACGCTGACGAGAGAGTCGGGCCGACTCTCTGCTCGCGACAGCTGATTTAACTTGTCGATTCCTGCCGGTTCTCCGCTCGGCTTTCTTCTCTGCTCCAGTTTCGAGAACCACCGCACCGTGGGAACCGTCCGATGCCGTTGTATAGGGGGCGGATTCCGGGTTGTGTGTCGATTTCTTCTTCACACCAGTGTTAGAGCTTGCTTTTGAGGCTTGGTTGGAATTTTTAAGGCGGTTTGATTAGCACTTAATTTAGTACCAGTATAAATTACCGATTACTGTCAGTTATCGTTCCAGCAGGTATTAATATTCATAATTAGGTGTATTTATAAACTATTGTATTTTCGTTGGGTTCAATCTATTGCATTTCTTCTGTTCTATTTTGTTTTATTTTAGTGTGATTTTCATTCTATTTTATTTTACTCTCTTCTATTTATACTCTATTATGTTTTATGCAATTAATATTTTAATAATAAATCCGTTATTTGAACAATAGTATTTAAATAGATACATATTATAATATGTATATAATACAACCATAATAACGCGCTTGCATTTCACCGCATTTTCGTAATTTCCCCACTACCTCTCGGACGTTAGAGACTATTAATCCTTTGCGCTCGAAGCCACTGCCGCTGGAAATCTGAAATAAATCTTCTGGCTTATAGTATTTTTATCTTATGCGATAAAGTGCATTTTATTAGGTTGGTGCATATGAATACTATATACTATTTATCCTGTATGAATACTATATACTATTTAGGCCGTAAAAACTGTCCTGAATGTTTAAAATAGTGAAAGTCGCTTGGCGAAAGATCTATATTTTATAAAATTGTATATTTCACTTCATTTAATTTCGCAATTGTTTTGTACGACGTATGCGTAGTTTTTATGGGCTAAACAGTATGTAAATGGAGACAGTACGAAAAATTTCATACTATAGTTTATTGATCCGAAAAATCAGAATTTCTTGAAGACATACATCTATGAATTAAACTCGCGTTGGGAAAAGTTTATTGAAACAAATGGGGCACATTTTGATTAAATCAATAGCTTTTGAAAAAAGATATGCAGTTTTATATACTCGCTTGAAAATCCGACATTTTATATGCACCAACCTATTATTTTATAATATTTTATACTATAATATAGCAAATTTATTAGTGGAAACAAATTCATATGAATTATCGTATTTATATATATTTCCAAATCGGTAACTATAAACAAAATTGATCTTGCAAATTTTCATGTTTAAATCTAAATAAATTAAATTTTCGCGCATTCTCAAACCCGACGAAGTAACAACAAATTAAGCGAAAGTATAAGCAATCGAATAATCAAGAATTTTCGACGTCGTCCACTGACAGCCACGCTGGGCGCCGCCGCGACCAATCGCATCCGAGTAATTTATAATCCGAGTCGATAAGACGTAATGACTGGATCCGATGATAAAACATTGTCGGAAGGAGCCGAACGCGGCTGTCGCGCGCGATGAATGGGAGCGACGACGGAATAAGTTGGCGAAAAGTGCTGGAGAAGAAGAGAGCGGAGAGAGAGGGGTGTTCCCTTTGGCGAGAGAGCAAAGTTCCCCGCGTCTTTCTCCATCGCTTTTCCGTATTCCGTGAAGAGAGGCCAAGTTTGCCGGTTGTCAAAGTACATCGGCCGGTTTCGGCGAGCTTTGGGGCGCGACCAGTTCAAAGAAATTCAAATCGAATTGGAATTAGCATGGCAAAGTCCGTCCGGGGGAGCGCCGTCTCCCCCCCCCCCCCCCCCTCTCTGATCTTCAATATTTCGGTCATAATATCGGGCTTCCATTCGACGATCGGCCGCCACGCGGCACGACGAGGGAAACGCGCAACAATGGCGAACTCTGAATAGCAGAGCCGCTGGAAAAATTCAGGTAGCTACAGTCAGTCCCATAAGTATTCGTACCCTAATTGCTTATAAGAGAAATTTGTTGAAATCAAGGGATGCATATAAGATTTTGCAATAAACTTTTTATACGTACGTGTACGAATACTGATGGGACTGACTGTACCTTCAGTCAGTACCTTCAGAGTGTAACTATTAACCCTTTGCACTGAAGCGCCAATGGAAATTGTTATATAATTAACAAAATAATGTTGACATTATTAAAGAACCTTCTATTGAAAGCGTAACAGTTTTACGAATCACAAGACCCAATTGCACATGCATAAATTATACTAAGTACTATACTTCAGCTGGTCAAAATAGCAATTTTGGATCTAAGCTTAAAATGGTTCCGAGTGCAAAGGGTTAAATTATTGTTAGATACGTCAAGATTGTTTCGCGTGTCGGATCTAACGGATGGATAACGATCGAAGGAGGAGGGGATGGAAATAGCTGAGAGTGGGAAGCCAAATGAATGAGGTTAAATCGGCGTGGAAACTAGACACCTACGGTCCTCTTTCCATCGCGACGGCAGATACGCCGAGGAAAACTCTATACCGGGGAGAGAGAGAGAGAGAGAGAGAGATCGGCGCGCGTTGGTTCGCCAGTACTCGTGCGACAAATGTCATGCACGCTGATTACGATGCCACGAAATGTCAGCCTAGGACGTGGTCAAACACGCTGTTCGATTAGAGAGATTGCGAGCGTCGAAACGCGTTCTGCGTTCTGTAAGCACGCGTCGTCTTCTTACGTACTGTGTCTCCTTATTTATATTATTCTCATGGTTATGTAAAGGTCTATCATTTTCATGGGGCGGTGAATTGTAGGATATACCGTTTCCTTCTGTATCGGCCACGTGGTTCTTGCAATAAATTTAAATTGCAATAATTATAAATATTTTATTCTGGAATTTTTAATCTTTTATGATTTTATAGGAAAAATAGCTGTGATATTATTCGCAATATTGAGATTATTGTACAAAATTTGTGGTATAAGAATTTTAATTTGTGTCAATTTCACCGAGAATTGGAAGATTAATTTATTTATATTTATATATATTTTTCAATGGTGAATTCCAAGTGTAATTTCTGTAAATTTGGCTCTGAATTGCAAGTCTAATTTCTGTGAATTTAATTATAAATTCTTAAACTGATTTGTGTAAATTTAATTACAAATTCTTAAATTAATTTAATAAACAAGTTTAACCATAACATCCAAGATTAATTCGTACAAATTTCCCTGCAAAGACATCTCATTCATATCCGATAATTCTGCATCATGATAATTGTATCATTTCTCGCTCGTAATATAATGATCTTCCACCGTGGTTATCGAATAAACAAAATCAGTACCATAGAATCGTGTATTATGCGCGTAACATCATCCTGTTAACTATCCCCGGTCCGATTCGAATAGTTAGTCGGATATGTACTCTGAGTAATACGAGAACAGATACAGTGGATCGAGAGATTCAGTGGTATAAGTCGGTCTGACCATAACCGCTATATCTACTGCGAATTTCGGTGATCAATACTCGTGATTAAACTGGCGGACGTTTAAGCCAATTTACGTATTATAATTACTCGACCACGTTGGACCCCGTATTTTATTATCGTTAACCTAATCAATGATTTGAACGATTTCATAAAACTACGATAAACAAATTGCTAAATATTGGAAATTATGATGTATACTTGAGGTATAATATTCGAGGTACAATTCGAGGTATAGTATTTGAAGATTTTCAAATATTGTGAAGTTAAATTTATAGGGTGGCCAGAAACGGTGTAGATTATTAATTATTTTGATTTCCTGTGGCAAGGTAGATATGTAATCTATTATTGCAAATAATATTATAAGGATTTCTATATTTATATATTAGATATATATTTCTATATTTATATATCTATATCTATACATCTATATCGATATTTCAATATCTATTTATCTATATCTACGCATCTATATTGATATATCAATATCTATACATCTATATTTATAGCTATATACCTATATGTACATATCAATATCTATATATCAGTATTTATACATCTACATTGATATATCAATATCTATGCTTCTATATTAATATATCAATATCTATGCATCTATATCTATATATCAATGTTTATATTTTTACATCTATATCTATATATCTATATATATATTTAAGAACACTTCCCCTAAAACTCCTATAAATCCTTAACATGACCAGAGGAACCACATTCCACGCCAACCCTAAAAGAATCGAATTGCAAAGCGTACGGCGATCGCAGCCAAGCATCTCCACGCTAATGTTTTCCATGCGCGGCAAAAGAGTTTGCTGATTCTTGCCGCAGCAGCAGCAGCAGCAGAAAGAAAGCCTCAATCAAAGCGGACTCGGTTTCGTTTAATCGTATCTCTGTGTATCCGGCAAACGAGCGAAAGCTATTTCTCCTAATTTACAATGGTAAGTCGCGATCCGTTCACCCTTGATGCCGAACAAATCCGATGCGATGGAACTTCGACGAGCCTTTTCGCCGTTTGCGCCGAATCCGTCGTCGACGACGACGACGTTTCATTTACCCGGTAGGGATAGCAAACTAACCCTCGAATCGAGTTTCCCTCGGTCTCCCTTTCTTGATTAGCATTTTTCGCTGCCGCTCCTTCTCTACCTCTCCCTCCCTAACCTCAGTCTCTCTCTCTCCGATCCGACGAAAATCACGAAATGGGTAACGGGTCCGTGAGTTGCATCGCGAGCAGCGCCTCGCGCAAAAAACCCAACGAAAATGCACGGTCGCTCGTTTCACGCAAGAAATCGTGCCCGCTTCTCACGAGATCGAGATACCGCGACGAAACTCTACTTCTCTTTTTTGAAAAAAAGCTGGAACACGCGAAAATTGGACAGAAAGAGAACGGCTGAATCGGTTCTCATCTCGGATATATTTTCCGAAGATGAGCCTCGGTGAATGAGTTTTTGGGAAAAATTTGGTTACAGAGTAGATGGCGGAGGAAATATTTCTGTATTAATATTTCTGGTTGAATAATTCAGGAGTTTATGAAGATTTATATTATAATAAGTATATACTAATATTAATATTTTTGGTAGCAAAATTTGTAATATTAGCTAAAGGTAATATTATTATATTATAGTTAATGTTACCAGATAGAATTCGCTTTTATTTATCAAGGTTATAATATTATTAATGTTCTATTATTTATGTTAAAGCTAATATTATTACATTATGGTTAATATTAACAGATAGAATCAACTTTTATTTATCAAGGTTATAATATTAGGTAAAGTCAATATTAATATATCATAGAAATATTAAAATATTCAAAAATACATACCGTAGCAATATATATAACAACAAGTACCAAGAAATGTATGAAAAAATAAAGCAAACGTACCAGTTACACAGATTATAATAAACCAATTTTAAAATGTTAATTTGCGTAAATAAATTAATTTTCGACCCTTATCCAAGCTCTCAAGACATTCTCAAATTAAAAAAAAAAATTTTAATTCGATCATCTCGATTAAATCATAAGCCTGGAATTTCGTCATAAAGAATAGCCTAAAAATGCCAAGATATTTACCTGTTCGGTCCAGGCGGATGGCGAAATCCCGTGCGCGTCGTGAAAGCGCGGAACGGTTTCACGCCTGTATGACACACATGCGCCCAGGTCCCGTGTGTCCGGCCGTGGGTGGGTCAAGGTGTAAATCAAGGCTGCCCCGCGGAACGCTTGGAGGAGAATTGCCGCGTGGGCGGGCAACAGGAAGTTCGCGACACTTGGAAGTGGTAGAACATTACTTTGATAGAAAGTTGCATTATCCGCCGGGAGTGAGTTATAGACGGTGAACCTATTGTGTGTCGCCGTGGCTTTAGGCGGTGCCGGACAAATTATTGTTTAATTAGGTTTCGTCGGCGTTCCCATTTTGTAGCCGGTCTACGCGCGCGGTAGGGATTATTAGGGTCGCGGAATGCGGAACTTCCTCGAGTCCGGCCGACGTAGATCCTTGATTCTCCTCGTACTTGTTGAATTTCTACTGTGTAGATCTTGGAAGTTCGCGGTTTGTTGAAGCTTCTGTGTTGATTTTTGCAATTGGAAGTTCTCGGATTTGGACTATGTAGAGTTTTGGATTGTGGAACTTGTTGAAGTTTGATTGGGTAGATCTTTTAGTACTGGATCGTGTTGAACGTCGATTAGGTAGATTTTCGATTACCGGAACATCTTAAAATTCCACTTTGTAGATAT
Source organism: Augochlora pura (assembly GCF_028453695.1). Lineage (NCBI taxonomy): Eukaryota > Metazoa > Arthropoda > Insecta > Hymenoptera > Halictidae > Augochlora > Augochlora pura. Next base: position 8,336,571 of record NC_135778.1, read on the forward strand.
GTTTAATGCTAGTATTTCTTGAATTTTTACTATATATAATTTTTATCTGAAAACTTCTTGAACTTTGACTATGTAAATTTGTATCCTGGACGTTCTTGAACTTCAACTATGTAGATTTTTGAGTTCAGAATCTTCTTGAACTTCGACTTTCTACACTTTTGAGCACTGAAACTACTTGAACTTAAACTGTGTAGACTTTTGTGTCCTGGAACTTCTTGAACATGGACAATGTAGAATTGAAATCTTTGATCTTCTAGAATTCCATCTACCAGATGGTACATGCAGCACTCAATATCATCAACCTTGTGTATCTTCAGAAAGATTCCAATTCTTATGCCTTTTTTTAATCTTCGATCTACAACCTAAATTACCACGTATTCGAAACTCGAATACTTTCATTCATCTAATCGCTCCCCTAGTTTAACCCTACTCCTCCCAAACCCACACCTCAATCCTGCCAAATTCAAAGCCTATCCCACCTGACTCATACTACAAGATCCCTGCTCGTCTCGGATCACACTACTTCCAATTTCTGTAAACAACACAGAGTAGAAGAAGAAGAAGAAGAAGAAGAAGTATCCTTCCGCCCGTCATCCCATCAGCCGTTTCACGCGGACCCTCGCGAGCCGTATTCTACACGTCCTCTTGTCCCCGTCCGGAAAACAAATTTCTACTGCAACCGATGCGAAGGCTGCCAAACGGATCCCAATTCCGACACAGGATCCCGGATTCTACTCGAAAGCAGATCACGAACGGCAGAAGATCTTCCTTGCTCTCTAAGACGGCGGGCCGGGGTCTCCCCGGATTCCATCTACAAAATTGCATCATCAAGGGGACCCCGGTATCCGTCTCTGCCCGTTTGCCATCGCATCGAGTTAATCATTCCCGTGGAGAGACGGCTGCTGTTCCGCCGGCAAATGAAACAACCGAGGGGAGGAGAGAAACACCTTTCGTCAAAACAAACAAGTTTACTCGGCGCGCGGCGGATCGCGGTACGTGTGCCGACTACCACCGTCTTCCCCCGAGTTACCAAAGGGGCGAAGAGGAACGAAGAGGGGGAAGGAGGAGGAACGCGGTCTGGGTCCGGAGAGATAAGAGGGAAGAGAGAGAGAGAGAGAGAGAGCAGCCGCGCAATCACGCCTGCTCCCGCGGTAAAGCGTTCGCGCCGCGAAAGCGTGAGAGAGGTGACCGTCTCTCTCTCGATTTCTCTCTTTGTCTGACTCTCTCTCTCTCTCTCTCTCGATCTCTCTCTCTCTCTGTCTCTCTCTCGATTTCTCTCTTTATCTGACTATCTCTCTCTCTCTCTCTCTCTCTCGATTTCTCTCTTTGTCTGACTCTCTCTCTCTCTCGATTTCTATGTTACGATACGGTTCTTAACGATAATAGTTTGCTTCTGAGGTTTAACAATTAACTGACGCTTGTTGCTTGGTGTACATGATTTTATTTTCTTGCTTTTCGTGATTATCGGAAGAGTACTATTGTAAGAGTGCCGAAAGTCGTTGTCCAGTCTTCCGAGGAAAACTCCAGGTGTTAGAAAGGGCCTGGTTGTTGTGTGGGTGGGGGAAAAGGGTCTCAGTGCCGACCGGTGTCCCTCCAACGTCGCTGGCCGCATGCAAAATTGTTTATATGTATATACATAATGTAATATTACTAATAATAATAATACTAACAATATAAAATAATAACAGTAATAATAATAATAATAATGGTGATGATAATAATAATAATAATAATAATATACGGTAATATCTATGGCGCAATGCAAAGAAAAGATATAATAATAGTAAGAAGGGGCGGTTTCAGGACGGTTTGCGGCGGCGACGCGCCGCGAGCCAGCCCCGCGTACGCGAAAGAAATTCGATTCAATGGAAATTGGAAGTAGGCAGAGCGAACGGGTTGGACGCGCGTGTGCAACCGGGAAACGAACGGATCCGAGCGATGCGCGAGAAAGAATGAGAGAGACAGAGGAAGCGGAGAGCTAGGTGAGACGATCGCGGCTGTAAAGAGCGAGAGGTAGAAAGGGACAGAGAGATAGAGATAGAGAGAGAGAGAGAGAGACGGTAGAGAGACGGCGAGAGAGAGGGAAGAGAGATATAAAGGGAGAGGGAAGAGAGACCAGGATAATAGAGAGTGACATGAATGGAATAAACTGATCTGGAGGAGAGAGGGAAACGCGATGACCTACTCGATAAGAAACTAGGTGGAATAATAACATGGTTGCTTGGTGCACCTAAGGGAACGACTCTCCGGCGAATGCTGAACAATGGGAGAGTGATCTGGCTAACAGAGACGCCGGGTGTCGCGATTTTAAGGTATTTCGAACCGGGACAGAAATTGCTGGGTGAAAATTGGACTCGTTGTAGGAAACGAGAAGTGTTTCATTTTATTATGTTTTGTTTCATTCCATCTTATTTTATTCTATTTTACTTTATTCCACTTCATTTTATTCCATATTATTTTACTCCTCTTTATTTTATTCCACTTTATATTATTCTATATTTTCTCTACTATTTTATTTGATTTTATTTTACTCTATTTTATTTTATTCCATTTTATATTACTCTATATTTTCTCTCCTACTCCATTTAATTTTATTTTACTCTAATTTATCTTATTCCATTTTATTTTACTCCACTATATTTTAATCCATTTTATTTTATTCCACATTATATTATTCTGTATTTCTTCTTCTATTTTAATCCATTTTATATTATTTATATCCTGTCTCCCATTCTATTTCATTTTATTTTATTCTATTCTTTTCTTCTACTTTCTTCTATCTTATTTCATTCTATTATACTACATTCTAGTTTTCCTCTCACTTTATTCTACTCTATCTTACCACACGGCAAGGTAAAACAAAACACTCGTTCTACCGTCTGTCTGACGAATTGTCGAAGGAAGTTCTGCGGTTGTTTCGAAAAATATCTGACCCGAGGATATTTTCGATAACAGTATACCTTCGTGAACTTCTTTCTACAGTAGCGTGTATTCTCATGGTACACAGCCACGTTTGTTTCACGGAGCAAACTGCTTCGATTTCGTGGAGTTTTCAAAGCTGATCTACAAACTGGAGAACGTCGTGTGTCTACAGAAAACGAAAAGGAGACTAGCCACGAAATAAAGGGTGAAACAATCGTCGAATTACGGTTGGTTTTCACAAAGTGTAGCAAGTGTAGTAAGTGTAGCAAAGGGTTAAGTTAAAGTACTTAATGTTCCTCCGGGCTTACATAGAATACCCAGGGAAACATGATTTGATAAATAAATTTTTAGTATATATGTAGTGCTTAAGTACAGTAAATTTCAACTTTAACCTAACCCTTTATACTCGAGTGGTGATTCTGAGGCAGCACTGTAATTGTTCTATTACGTCCCAAGATCATTTTTATAACAACAAAGTTTAGATTTAGAAAATTTTTAAATAGTGAAACTGTTTTTACGAGAATCATTTTCGTATGCATAAAAGTGCACTTTGTTGCATACAATGAGAATACTATGAAAAATTATGCTACTAGAAAATACTAATACTAGATTTTTTCGAATTTTTGAAATAATTTTTCTAGTATTAGAAATATTATATATAATATAAGCTACTTAACTAAATCAAATATCAACAGCAAATTACCATACCATAAATTACATATCACAAGCTCGTATCTTTTTACCAAACCCATACAACATAATTATTTCTCACTAAAAACCAATATGAAATTTTAACATCCTAACAAATGAAAAAAGCACTTTCAATTCGCCACTTCAGAATATTCCTAACAATGATAATAATAATAATGATAACAAAATATCCAACATCTAGCAACGAACGCACAGAATACAAAATCAAACAGAACGTATACGTTATCCTCTAAAACGCATTTCCTCAAAGGACGCGTGCAACGATCCGACGACAAAGTCCGCATGAATCAACTGGAAATAAAATAGCACCAGCGACAAGCTTATTTCCGCGTGAACTGTGTTTCGCCTACGGCTGGGCGCAATAAATTTTCGGCAAAAACTCGGCGAACTGACCCCGCTGCTCCGCGTCTTACCGCACGCGCGCGCGCGCGCGCCGGTAAGACGCAGTGCACCAAGAAACGCGGGGGAGAGGTCGGTTAAGCGTCGTCGGAACGACGGTTTTCCGCGGCGCGTTCGCTCGCGAATTTATCACGCGCCGTTTCCAAGTAAACAGTGAATTTCCGTAATTGAACGGATGGGAGGAGGGGGGCAGGGGGGGGGAGGGGGGGGGAGAGGCAGAGGACGCCGCCCGGTAAAATTTCATCGGTCAATTTCTTTGAAGGTCCGACGGCGGGGTTGGAGGAGAAGGAGGAGGCGGAGGCCGCTCGTGACGAAATTGATAGGAGCATGAAATTGCTTTCAGTATGATTGCACGGTTCGCGAGATGCATAATTACTGGCGGGTTCCCGGCAAGGGTAATACAAGTTCGATGGATTTATCGTCGGATGCGCGGTCTCGTACCGTTTTCGCGCGCGCTCGCTCGCGCGGTATATTTATCGGCGTTCTTCGACCAAAATGAAATCGCAACTATTGTTAACGGTCATGATCCGGCCTTTGCTGTTGTGACGCGGGCTGCAATCTAATTAATCGCGCGGTCACGCGGTGCACCGAATCTCTCCCTTTCTTTCTTTTGTCTTTTCAACATCGGCGCACGAAAAGTTAATTAACACTTTAACAACCAGGGACTTGAGCGTAAAATTTTAGCGCAATGTTACATTTTCGATTCTATTTGAATTTCATTAATTTTATTGATCGTGAAAGATGTTTGATGTTTAAAAAATTATATAATAATATTGAAGCTTACGCTAGTACTATCTGACACATTTATCTTAATAATTGATATTAAAGTTATTGGTTACTATGACAACTGATTCACGACTTATCGTTCGGGGTAAAAAGCCAATCGGTCGGTAAAATCTTAATATTTACAATGGTATATAATAATATTGAAGCTTACAGTAGTACAATCTAACACATTTATTTCATTACAAGATAAAAAATTAATAGTTACTATGGCATTTCACAGGATTAGCAATTACAAATTACTATAGTTACTATAGCAATTCACAGGCTACCAATCAGAGGGAGAAAGCTGATTTATAGGTTACCGGTTGCTAAACCCTTAAACATCAAGAATTTCGCATACGAAATTCTATGCTAACTTCGCCGACTTTTAAAAAATAATCACTGGACCACCTTCATATTCTCTTCTCCCTATCTTTGCCTCCATATTTGCCAGGTGCAGAATAGAATTAATGTTGCAGCAATCACGACCACGTTCGTTTCCTCCGTTGTAGGTACGTACGCGTCGAAGCCGATCCTTCGGCCAGATAAGCCTGCAATCAGCGGAACTGCGATAATCGGACAGCAAATTATAGGCCGCGAATCGCGGATTCGCATTTTGTAACAATTCCTTATGCAACGTTGTTTACCACGATCCACGAGATCCGCTGATACTGTCATCGGATGTTAAAAGAATAACTAGCTGTCTAGAGGCTAATAGATAAGGTTGGTGTACAGGATTGGAGTTTATGTTTGTTTGATTTAGTGCATTTTATTTTATTTTATTATTGCGCGTTTTATATTGTTATTTTGTTTTGTACTGGTTTGTTAATTATGGGATGATGGTTTTTCGGTGTAGGTTATGTGTAAGATGTGGAGGTTGTGTAGAGTTGGTTATTTGGAAACGTGGATTTCTTTAGTTTTTCCTTTAATAATCATTTTGCAATAATTTATGAAACTGTAATGATAATGTGGAATGCGTAATTTTAACTATTAGGTTGAGAAAATAATATATATCTTAATGGATAATGAATTTATTGTACTTTTAACTAATATATAATATATAGTATAACTAACTAATAGTATTAATACACCTGTAACTGTAATAATTTATATTAAATGATTAATTCCCTTTTAAAATTACTCTCCTTTCTTTCTTTCATTTCACACATATGAAATTGAACATTATATGAATATGGCAGACGCCTACTATTTAACAATTTATTGGCTACAGAGAAATTTAACAAAATGAACATTCTTCTGAAAATATTCTAACAATTTTTAGTATAAACTCTGCACGCAATTTATCTAATCGAACCTATGAATAACAGGATCCAAACCGGAACCATCAATTTTCAACTCTCCTGTAAACAATCGCTTATTGAAACATATATTTTAAGCCTTAAAGTGCTAGAAACTATTTTACGTTGATGCTATAAACCTCATTTAACCATTTGCCATACCATTTCTGTTATAGTTACAATGATTCAAAATTTTTCGATTTTGATAATTTCAAAGGGGAAAAAGAACAATTCACATTTAGTGAGTATCTACAATGAATTAAATGGTTACATATTGTCGACAAGAAATCAGTATTTTATTTAAACTAAAAAGAAAGGAATATCATTCATACTTCTCAGTTTTATTTTACAACTTTTACGGTTTCTACTAGAAGTCTGTATCGCGTGTCAAACTCGACAAAATATAGCAAGGGATTAACGATTAAATAAATAAACAAATAAATGAATCACATAATTCAGACAATTCCTCAGATAGAACCGAAACAGGACCGCGAGCGTTGCGTGTTCCGGTACCGATTCCTCAAAGAACCCAGCGCGATTCCGAGCGACTTCCTCTCTACGCCTTGCGCCCCACGCGCGAATCCGAGCGAGCCGAGCCGTTCATTCACAGTCCGCTCAACGATTTAAACTCGCGCGTTCACGGACGCCGTCCATGAAACTCGATTAATTACCTCGAAGCCCAGTAGTCCGCGGGAATCGGAAGGAAGAACGATGTTCCCCTGCCTCGTGGTTAAGTAACCGCGCCGCGGAGAATGAGTGCCGAGACGTCGGGCGAGAAAAAGAGAGACAGACAGAGAGAGAGAGAGAGAGAGAGAGAGACAGAGAGAGAGAGAGAGAGAGCTGGAAAAACAGAAAGAGAGAAAGAGAAAAGAAGGAGGAAGAAAACATACACACAGTGAGAGAGAAAGAGTATGAGACGGATAGAGAGAGAGAGAGAGAGAGAGAGAGATAGTGCGCGTGAAAAAGAAAAGATAGGGAAAGAAAATAGAGAGAGAAAGAAAGAGAGAGAGAGAGAGAGAGAGTGAAAAAGGGAGAAGGTAAGAGAAAAATAAAGAGAGAAATATAGAGAGAGAAGAAGAGAGGAAGAGAGGAAACGAGAGCGACCGAGCACCAACGAAGAAGAGGCTAAAAGGCAACAGAAAAAGGAAAAAATATCTGGTCGAAGAAGGAAGGGATAGCAGAGGGGTCGGAGGGGATGTGTAAAGGGCCCCCGGTACGCGATCTCGAAGCACGAGACCGCGCAGGTATTAATTTAGCGTAGTGTACGGGTAATCGCGAATGCGTATACACGGGCTTCCGGTTTCCGGTGGCGATCAAGGCGCCGGGTAAGACGGCGAACGCGAACGGGGGGTGTGGGGGGCGGCCGATCGGTGGCCGAGCGGGGGGCCTCCGGGGGCCCGGGCGGAGAAGGAAAAGACGAAGTCGAGCGCGTCTCTCGCGATGCGCCGGAACGGAAGTCGAACCGCTTGGACAAGTTCGGGACCGTCCGTTAAACGCAATTCCTACGCGCGATTCCTAGCCGGCGCTTCCGGTTTCCGGCTCGTTAGTCAGTCCAGGACCGTGCACACCACCACCACCGTCGTTCGTCATACACGACGTCTCTCGCGCGCGCGCGCGTGCGGCCCCCGTTGCCAGCTTCCTCCATGGTAATCGCTCGCGCTGTTCGGCCTAACTCCCGCCGATCTCCTCTCGCTGATATATCTTGCCGATGGACGCCGATAAGCCGGCTACGAATTTCATACGTTCAGGATGCATACGTCGGCTTAACCCTTAGCCAGTCGAAAACGATTTAACCCTTCGAGCTGATTGTAATGTGTCAGGGGACGAAGAGTTTTACGTAATTGATATAGTAAATATGAATTTTGTGTATTCCTTTGAAGCGAATGAAATTTGATTCTTCTGTTGAAAGGGAGTGATAGCATGAGGACGTGTTTTGGACGTGTTTAGGACATCTTTGGGACGTCTTTAAGATATCTTTGGGACGTCTTTAAGATATCCTTTGGACGTCCAATGGACGTCTTATAGACGTTTCGATATTATGAACGTTTTCAAGACGTTTCGATCTTATGGACGTCTTTAATACGTCTCGCCTGTTTTACGAACGTTTTAAAAACGTATTACAGGAGCCCTATAAACGTTCTATGTTACATATCAAAACGTGCTGTAGACGTCTTTTAAATGTCCTAAAGATATTTTATAGCCGTCATCGAAACGTCTTAAAGATATCTTGTAGACGTCTTTAAGACGTCTCGAATGTCTTAAAAAGGTCCTAGAAACATCCTAGAAAGGTCCTACGATACAAATCAAGACATGTTAGATTTCTTTAAAACGTCTTTTGAACGTCATAGGCGAAATATCCTACTTTCAAAACGCTCACATTTAAATATTCATAGCAGCTAACATATTTATTCAATTTCATTAATTTCTTCACTTTTAATATCTATATTTCTTTGTAAAGCAATACAGATCGTTTTTAACAATTCCAGATCCAAAATAATTTCTTCTAACCTGTACAATTTTTTATCTTATATAATTTATTGCATTTTATATACACAAAATTCTACTATGCGACACATACAACATTTACACTTTCAACAATTTTCTTTTTCAACATAAAAGTATCATTTCCAAATCATTAAAATTGACACAGAACCAAGCTTGAAACTTTACTTAAAAATCATTATCTACAACGTCCGAAATGCAATTCAGCGTCTGCAATTAATAAATTATTTCTTCGAATTAATTCTCTGTTTGGAATTCGTTAAAGCCCGCAAATAAATTAATTAATCCTCCGCGCGGAATTCGTCCGCGTAACGTTGAACAACCGGTACACCTTTCTCCTTCCACGGCGGTTTAATATTGGACAACTAACTCTTCAGGTATGCGGTATGCGAGAGAGTGAATGGTAAGTTCGAGAGGCAGGAATGATTGTCACCGTGTACGCGACAGAGGTATGTATCCGACTGGCGGAGTAGCGCGCGAACGTTACGTGTTTAGGTCGGGCTGGAAGATATTCGAACGACCGTTTCGAATGGGGTTTCTGCCATTCGAAAAATGCATATGCCACGCCAGAACCAGACGGGATACACCCCGGTTGTGTAGTTCGCCGCGTTCACCGCGAGAACCTGAATGCATAAAACAATGGGGACACGCGTGATTCGAAATGGAATATTACTTGGCCATGGTCTTACGCGTTTATGGCGCAATCCCTCGAAACTTGGACCACTCTCGCGCGAATCTACAGGGCGGTCAATAATACGCGTCTCTTTCTGAGGTTATGTCTACTTGAGTCTAGTTAAGAGGTTATGTCTACTTACGTTTACTCAAAAAGGTTATGTCTACTTAAGTCTATTCAAAAAGGTTATGTCTACTTAAATCTACTGAAGAGGTTATGTTTTAATGCTTTTATGCGGAAGAAAAAGTTATATTATTTTAGAATATTAGGGGTCGTAAAGAAATACCTTTAAACCTTTAAAAAATAAGAGAAATGTTTTCAGTCGAATTTTTATTTATATTTATTATTAAATAAATTCTTTGTTCTTAAGGCGACCTAAATACGATTCTCAATTTTCGTTGTTCACTGCAGTGGGGTATATATTATTTATTTAACTCTTTGCATCTGACTATGCTTATATTATAACTGGAAAATTGTTTTGGAAGGTCTACAGTATCTGCATTTTATATGACTTACTGGTACAATTTATACAAACGAGATTCAGTCTATCTAATAGTTACACTTTTAACAGATTTTTACAAATAAAGATGTTCTATAATATAAAAATATTTGTACAACATCGTACAACAATCTTCGATGCTGCTTCCATGTTAAATATACCATTTATGTGACACATCGCTTTATTTATTTAAGAAAAATCGTCGAAGCAGCGAATTCGAAATTGTTCTAACCGTTGTTACTAGAAAACAATTAATTGTCCGACGTAGCGGCCTTTGCTATGGTAATCCTCGTGAAAGAGCGGCGGGAGTGTTCGCGCCGCGGAAATTTCATTAAAGCACGGAATTCTGCGGACGGAAAATATTTCGTCAGCGACCGAAGGGGGTAGAGGGGTGTCCCCCTTTTGAACCTAATCCGTGGCCGCGATACTTTCCGCGATATTTATGCCCGCGCTGGTAACGAATCGCCGGGCCCGGCGGTAATACGCGGCGCGGCTTATTTTCCGCGAGGGGTGTATATTTTTCGTTAACTGGTCCGGGGCATTACGCCCCGGCCGCGTCTAAGGATAATGAGAAAAAATACGAGCGTACCGTGCCCCGGAAGGGCGCCGCGTTACGCGCACGGAATTGGTGCGAATAAATCGAATTTTTAAGTTGCCCTGTAACAGGAACTGCATGGCACGGGAACGTACCGGAGGGAGGGGGAATCCTGTTTACATTTAACTCGGCGATATCCACGTTGCTCCCTTCGTTTCGCGCCATTTTCCGTACGCCGCGCAGCCTGGTCATTTCGTTTTTTCGATCCTCGTCCGCTGTCTAAATAACTTTTTTCCGCCTGCCGCGTAATCACGCGCGCCCCTTTTCGCGCTCAAGAGCGCGCGGATCCGCGTTTTGATTACAACAAACTATAGTCCGCGAATCCTCGCTAAATCGCGTTATCGAGTGTTATATCGAGAACAGAATTATCAATATTATTTTCAATTTAATTGAGCAGTATTTTTGTGAATTTCGTTGCGTATATGAACATTTGCTGACGCTTTGCACTTAACCCCTTACCGTACCATTTTCTTTGCAATTACTATAACTAGAATTTTTTCGATCACATTAATCTCTTAGAAGAAAAAGGAATTCTGTATTTTGTTTTAATGCTTACATCCATTTGAATGTTTAAATATTAGTAACAAGAGAATGTACTTGTGTCTGACCCGTTAAAATACGGCAAGGGGTTAAGAGTGACTCTATGGCGTCATTAACCCTTCCGGTACGACCACTCTGACCGCCATGACACTTTCGCTGTACGAGGCGCTGCGTCGAAAATTCAAACAATGGTAAATTTTCTATAGCTATAGAAAAACAATATTTTCTCAGTAATTTGCAACAGTCGACTGACTTCAAATATACGTAAAATTAAATAGAATATCCTTCTATTCACGTAGATAAGCAATTTTCATAAATATCAACCGAAAAGCAAGAATTCAAACGCAAGGCACAGCGGTGTAATCGTCCATGACGCCAGGGCGGCGTCATCGGTCCTGACGGTGTCAACTCGCGGTGTCGTCGCTCGGAGAAGGACGGTTTCAATTTGTTGATGGGTCTATCTTTCCGTCTGCAACGGCCGCTCGGGCAGAGAATTGGCGGTTCGCTGCAGATTTCGCAGCTCGGCTGAAACGCAATCGGTGAACACGATCGTTCGCCGCGCTCGAAATCCCGGCGTGCTCGACCTTCGTGGCTCGCGCGATTAATTTTTCAGGCGTCGGGCGCGCGCGCCGAGGCCGCGATTACTTAACGCGTCGACGTCGGGTTGTCACGCGATGAAAATCATTTTTCGTTTTGTCACGGCAGATCGAACATCGGCCGGACACCAGCGATCAATTACGCGGGTCCGACGTATTCGAACGTTTCTTACCGGCGCCCGATTGTCCGCGTACACTTCGACGCGTCCGCCGCGATATTGCAAACTATTATGATATTTCTCTCAAATAGTTTCTCAATCCTTTGGAAAAAGAACAGAGAAACAGAATTTTCAGCGAAAAATTAATCGGTTTTAAATAGTCATTTATTTTGATAGAGTAAGACATTTGAACTTTCGGTCGACAGTTGTTTATTGATAAGCGGAGTCAATTTTTCTGCGATCATCCGAGTAATTTAGTAAAACAAAGTTGTTGTTCGAATCGTCAGTAAGATAAAACGGAAATGTAAGAGTATTTTTCCAACACTGTGATTAGATTGGGGATATTTATGTTGGATAAATATTGCTAGCAATACTTGGAAGAAATAGGAACTAAATAACAAGATTATTCTTCCATTAATTACTTTATCGGAGTAAATGAAGATATTGAGATTTTTAAATTATTTTAATGCCTTGTAATTCATATTATTGAAGTGATTTAAAAAATAATAAACTTGTTATCTAATTTCTACTTCTTCTAATAATTGCTGACAATGTTCACGATGCTGGAAGAATATTCACCTATTTTTTATTTTATTTCCTTATTACATTATTCTATTACTTTCATATATAATTATCTTCTTTATTAATATTTTAAGTATCTCGTATTTTGCAACAGCATTTTATTCGCCCAGTTTATTAGTTATTTGTTAGTTACTTTATTAGTCACCAAGCAGATAAGAAAGTCACAGATTTTCATGTTACATTATCAGTAAACTAAAATTAAAATTCAAAATCGGGTCATAGGTTTCGCAGTATCTAAATAAACGAGTGCCTAGAAACAAATAAAATTCCTTTAAAAATAATGCGTGGAAAATCTCAGAAAATCAGCTGACTCTCTTTAAAACATCATATTTAGCCCAAGGATATTATTAATTTACTAAATGGTCTCAGTTTGAAAAAAAAGAAAAAGGAATTAAAGAACTTAAAAATGTCGATTTGTTCTCATTTAATCGTAAACTTTCAAAGTCCCTCGCGTTAATTATAGCACTTCAAGCGTCGCCAATCGGTGCTCCAATATTTTCCACGCGATTTGAAAAATTCGCTGGAAAGACACCATAGTACGATCGTCCGGCAAACAGTATCGATCGCAGCCTCCCTCTCGCCGAAGAAACGCGTCGCGCGAACCCTTGTCCTCGCGTTAATCGCGGAAAACTGGAAGATAATGCCGCACGGTCGCCGTGGCCGGGTAACATTTCCCGCGATAACTGAAATTGATTCGATTTAACTCGTTACGCGGCTGAATTAGATTAGCAAGTTTTTTAATTTCGTGCCCGCGCGGGGACGCCCGCCCGCCCTCGCGCGAAGGGGGAGACGCTTGTTTGTTGGGACAAAGTTTACCGTTTCGAATATTTTTCACCGCTCGCGGTTTCGGAATTGCCGGAAGTTCCTCCTCAGGTGGGGAATTTTAGGATCAGATACGAGATAATGGAAGTGTTTACGTTTCGAGTGCGAGGACGGCGAGCCGAGATTGCTTTTAGTTTGGTGGCCGACGGCGATCGGGACGATCGTTACCATCGTTTTAGTTTTAATTTAACTGGTCATTTTTGGATTAAGTACTTGTTGTTAATTTTATTACTCCGTTTTGGTTTAATTACTCGTTGTCAATTTTATTACTCTTTCTTAATTTAACTGCTCCGTTTTAATTTTACTACTGAGTTTTATGTTAATTACTCCCTTTTAATTTTACTACTCATTTTTAACTACTCAATTTTAATTTAGCTATTTATTTTAAATTTAACTACTCAATTTTAATTTAAGTATTTAGTTTTAATTTTACTACTCACTTCTAATTCTACTATTTATTTTTAATTTAACTACTCATTTCTAATTTAACTATCCATTTTTAATTTAACTACTCCGTTTTAATTTAACAGTAAAAACAGCAAAGTAAAGAATACTACACAGTCATTGCAAAGTATTATAATCTAAAATGGCTTCGAAACGCTACATAACATCGTAAGTATTATAGAAACGTCGGGACAGCGTTTTATTTTTATAAATGAGCTTACACAATTGCCCAGAAGAGGAATATTAAGTTCAGGTGCAACCTTCGCGTGTAGAATAATTTTAAGAAATAGACGCCTACTACGGTACTTGGACACCTGGGTAGACAACAAACAGTCGTGCGGCATACGCACGCTCGTCACTGAACGCTCGTATAGAATTTCAAAACAAACCGCGATTTTTCAGACGTCTCCGATGGCCTGGCTAAAGAAGGTATACAGCAGAAGTCGATCCGATATAATTCGCTTTTCTCTACGAATTAGAGTATATAAAGATATTCGGAGAAAATTATTTCTATGAGAAACAGTGGACACCTCGATTTTTGAATGAGTGGTTATTCAATTTTTTAATTTTTTCATGACACCTTATAGTTATATTATTTATATAATTTTTAATAAATACTGAGACATTATTGTCACCACTTCCAATGTCATTTACATATTATATTACAAAATTGTTGCAAATGCAAAGTATGTATTTCGTACCAAATAATTTATATAAAATTACAGTAAAACGATTATTTTTCTTATGTGTCAATACTTTTCATAAAAGGGAACTCAATTTTTACCTTTTTCAGTGACGTTTTATATTTATATTCTCCAAATAATTTTCAATAAATATTAAGTAAGCCTAATAATCTAATAATATAAAAAAAATTACCACTACTCTATTTTCCATTTCTCCCATAAAATATTGCTTTTTAAATTATATACATATAAATTTTGGTTTAACTTTTACCAGCTTCTTTTATTTAATATATTAATAAAATTCGTCCAAGTTATCTTCGCAAAGTCGCCGAATTTTTCGTCCTGCACCAAAAGGGTAAAGCCTCGAAACATCGTCTAAGCCGTTCCATGGGCACCGCGGCGTCGCGACGCCCGATCCCGGCGAGAAGACCTTTGCCGTCATGTAGCAGCGCTCCGCGCGCTGCTTTCGAACGCGAGCCATTTCTTTTTGTTCGCCGGCGCGCGGCCAGAAAGCGGCGAACGCGGCCTAGCCCCCGCGCGGTCGTTACGGAACGTCGACAGACGTTTACTGCGAATAATCGGCGTATAAACCACGGACGGAATTGCTCAATTTGCATGATGTAGTAGTTCGATGGAAGTCGAGGACGCTAAGCAACGCGCGTACGACGGCGCGCGCCCGCGCGGCGCGGTGGAAGCATTAACTCCCGGGGGATCGTGAATCGGTCTCCGGTGACTGATTTACCGCGCGGCACCGGCCTGCCGTTGAAATTCCTCCGCTGTTCCGCCGCTTGAAAAACCGCCTTTCAAAACTGAAAAATGCATCCGCAGCGCGCGACTATTTCATTCCGCATCTGGATGCAACAGATTATTAAGGAACCGCGGCGAGAGCCGCACGCGGAACGCAAGAGAACGAGGCAGTGTGCGCGCGCGCGACGCACGACGAGGGCTGCTATTCTCGTTCCGTGCCGTTTCTACCGTGTTTAACATCTGCACGCCATAATCGTTAACGCGTTAATCTCTACCGCAATTTTTCTGCCGGCACGATTACACTGAAATTAAGCGGGATTCTATTATAGTCGCCGCGACGATTTCAGAGTTGTGGAGATCGTGGATGTCCTTTCGAGGGCTGAATTAGAGGATTTGTTAATTATGCGGATTGTAGGGAATTTGTGCAGTTGTAAATATTTCTCGGGTTTGAAGAAGTTTAATTCTTATTGATTAATATTTTTAAGTCTGTCCAGATTTTGACATTGATAATATTAAAGCAAATAAACGATGTCTTTTACACAGTTCAAGATATTATAATAATATTCCTCGAAGAGATTTCCAAGTATACTTATTTATTGAAGTGTTTGCTATAATATAAATTATATGAACGAACTTTGAAGTCGATTATCACGAAAACGGAGCACCGGATGAAAAAATGTTACACCAAAATATTTTCTTCTTTTCTTATGTAGAATCACCCCCTGCCCAGTTGTACTACAATTTCCGCGACACCCTGTATGAAGTGAGTCCGCGATGAGAGGAAATACAGACTGAGTCCGCGAGGAAAGGAAATATAGAGTGAGTCCGCGAGGAGAGGAAATACAGTGTGAGTCCGCGAGGAGAGGCAAGATGACGGGCAACGAGCGGCATTCCGAGCGGCGCAGGACGGTGCCAACGGTGGAAACGTGTGTCCCGCTATCGTTTCCAGCTTATCGCGGCACAGTTCTTACGTTCTATTCACGGCGGACCAGCCCCAGGGAAACCCCGGTGAAAGACAGACTTCAATTTCCACCTAACTGATAAGAGCCGCGTCGCGACGCGGGGAGAGGGGCGCGCGGCACCGGCCCCGTCGCGGCCACGGTTATCTCGCCGACCCATTTAAGGACTCCTAATATTTTGCTTGAATAACGTCGCCGGCGATAGTCTTCAAGGAATTTCATCGCTGCTCTCTCTCTCTCTGTCTCTCTCTCTCTCTCTCACTCTCTCTGTCTCTGTCTCTTTGGTTCTCTGATTAACGGCCGGCCAATGCTGGATTTAAATTAGAACCGGAGCATGCGACATCGCGATAAACGCGAAACCCTGAGAACACAAAATCATCGACGCACTGTTTTGCACTACTCCAAACTATGAGCGATCTTTCAAGAAGTCTGGTGATTTTTTTAATCGGCGTTGGGAGAAAGGGACGCGAGCTGTTTCGTCCCGGGTTTGTTAGTGGACTAAGTAAGGTTTCCTGGCGGGTCCTGTTGGCGAATTTCGGAAGTAGTCTCCATAATGCTATTTATAATATTATAATATTATAATATTACTATATGTAATTACTATTTGTAATATTAAAGTATATACCGAGGTGATGGAAGAAGTCTCATGACTTCGGTTTGGCAGCGGAGAAAATGAAAAGGGAGTCTGTTTCGTCCTGAGTCCGCCAGAGAACTCGTCAATAAGACTTTATAGCGAGTCCTGCCTTAAATAAGGGCGAAAAAACGGTTTCGATGTACATAGTGGTGCACGCAATTGTTTCAAGTCATAACTCCGTTATTATTGCATTTACGAAAAAATGCCACAGAACTGAAATAAATGGTTCGAAGAGCACTACATCCATAATAAATGCATACTTTTCTCTACACGGATGGATTGATGGATAGATGTTTATTCTACGTAAAAAATGATTAGGTTACCATGGCAAAAAAATGATTAGATCTCGAGATATTTTCAAAAAAATGAAAGGGTAATCATAATAAAGGTTCTTTGTAAAACTCTTATTTTTACTATATATTCCGCTTAAATAACTCTGACCGTCCAGCAGAGAAGGCTATACTCTCGAGAGATCATCTTCGTTCTCCTCGCGACGTAACAGAGCACGGAGGAGGAGCGGATTCGTTCGCGGTGTCGGAAAAACCACCTGGCGCGACGCGAGCGACTTGGCTCGCAGCGTCGAGAAAAAACGCGCGTCGCAGGGTGGACGATGGTGGTGGCGGTGGTACGGAAACCGCGGCAGCGAGAAGATAATATTTATCTTTTGAACGTCAAACAACGAAGCGCGGCGCAGTGCGCTCTGGGAACAACGTTGCGCGCCGCGGTTGCGATAAGCTGAAAATAATAGGAGACACGCATGCCGCGTCCCCAGAGGGGAGGGGAGAGGCGGAGGCAGCGCGACACGGTCACAAAGTTGCATTAACGGTCCCGGGTACCGTTTCGACTCGGGGCCACCACCGGTGACTCTACGGTCTGGTTGCCTCTTATCGACGACGGGACGACAGGGCGACGTCGCCGTTCCCGGACGACGCGGCAATTAAAATCCAAATTGAAACTGCCGCGACGTGTTTTTCATACCTTGTCGAGATCCACGTTGCCGGGATCCAACGGCGGGAACCGTGGTTGAACCCTTGCCGGACCATTCTCTTTAAAATTGTTAGGACTAGAATTTTTTCGACCGTGTTAGATTCTTCGAAGAAAAAGGCGTCTATTTAGAAAGTGTCAATTTATACTTAAATTCAGATATTTCAGGGTTTGTGTTTCAAAGCAATTAAAAATATACAGGGTGACTCACCAAACGTTTACACCTCGAATATCTTTGTTGTTTCTAAAGGTACGTAAAATATAGTAAGAACAAAGTTTCATGGTACAATGGCGCTGACATGATGCTATAAAAAAATTTAGTTTCTTTGACATCTTTTTAGAGATATCAAGTCACTGAATTTCTAATAAAAGGAACTATCATTGTAGGCGCTTAAAAAAGGGAGGTGGTTCTTATAAAAGATATCTTTAAAAAAATGACAAAATGGAATGATGCTTGAATAATAAATAATGTAATAAACGCTATAATAAGCAACGATTATCGACGTGACAATTCCATTTGAAAACACATATTTTTCACGTCCAATCGACGAAAGAGAGAGAGAGAGGGGGGGGGCCTATCTCCAGGAAGTTTTCAGCGCCGCGATAATCTCCGCGAAGAGCAGACTTTCCATCGTACGAAGCAAAGGAATTTTCTGTCCGACGTGGAAGTTGAGTCAGGTCGTGTCCCCTGCCGCGTATCGATTCGTCGAATAGACACAGATTGCGTTTGTTTCCGCGAACCGCAACGGGGCTATTTCTGCCCGCAGTTTTTCCCCTGATAAAGAAACACGGTGCTCCGAGGACCTCGGGCTTTCGCGCTCGCGTGACACTGTTCGCCTGACTGACATAACGCGACCGTCCCATTTCCAGCCGATTATGCAACGTTTGTTTACGCCGCGCGGAGGCATGAACTGGTCGCGTGCTTCTGCTGCAATCCGATTGCATTTGTCGAACCATAGAGAGGGAAAGAGAAAGAGGGAGAGAGAGCGAGCGAGTCATCCGTTGTCATCGGGGCCAATGCGTTCGAGAGACACGAGGTCACGGAAAGACGAGATTTCTCCGTGTTTTCCACGGCCGAGCTGGAAAATCAATTTTTCTTGGAACTCCTCTCGCAATCGATCACGGAAAATCGACGGTTTTAACCAGAGTGGTAAATATTTTACACTGGAAAATATTTGTTCTGTTTAACCAAGCGTCGACGATGCATCAAACATCACAAGAGGCAAAGAGATAAAAAACGATATTGATCGTAAATAAATAATAACTTTCTAAATTGCAAACTTCTCGAAGCATACTGCCAAACACTGTAAGATATAATACCATTATATAATTTTTTAGAAATTAAATAGCTTCCAAGATTAATAAAATACTTAAAATAAATATTGTTCAATACCAACGTTCTTAAAATATAAAATTATTAGTTCATTTATAATTAAGCTATAATAATAGAAATATTTACTATAAAATACCGCTTCATGAAAGTGTTAAGATCGAAAAAGCTCAATTAACGCAGTCCTGAAATAAATCTTAACGAAAGGCTTAATCCAATACCAGGTATCCTAAAACAATAATTATAACGCATAAGTTATAAAACATCTTATATATTTTCGGAAAAGTCCAATCAACGCAGTCCTAAAATAAACCCTAACGAAAGGGTTAATATAATGCTATTATATCCTAACGCAACAACGCATAAATTATAAAACTTCTTACAAATTCACGATATAAGACAGAGATGCCGCATCCAATACGAGCATCGAACGCGGTGTCTCGCGTCGTTGAGCCCCCGGCAAAGCTCCTTAGCCCCCGTAAGAATCCGAGCGCGACGGTAAGATCGCGTCAACAAGCGGCCGTCTGAAAAACGACATCCCTCCTTCCGAACTCCGTCGGCCGGTGAATTTATACGCGGTTATTACCCTAATCACCTTAGGAGCGGCATTCAGCATCGGCCGTGGTCGGAAGAGTGGTCCATTGTATCCCCGTAGTCCACGGCGATGCAGATTACGGGTGCTCGCTTCCCCCGATAAGCCGCCCGATAATACGTTTTCTATTGCGGAGGAACGCAAAGGCGGCCCGTTATCCTCATCCCCTACCATCCTCCTCGTCCCCCTCCCCACCCTTTTCCTCATACTCCTCGAGGACGGAAGCGAGAGGTCGTTCTGTCTCCGGCAGGATGAAACGTGACCGGTCACCGATCGGCCGAGATACCGTCGGCCTCGAATCAGGGATTTCTTCCATGGCGAGGGGGGGGGGGGGGGGGGGCTTCCCCGGCTTCTTATCGCCGTCCATCTTCATCCGCTCGTCCGGAGCTTTTGAAACCGTTGCGCCGCGCCGCGCCGCGCCGCATCCCGAGGGTTCATCTCCATTCAGCGAAACACGCGATATACAGTTCCTCCTATCCCCACGGCAGGGGGGATCGAATTGTCCTCTCCCGGGCACCGAGACTTCCTGCCGATGCCGTTACATACAAAGTGACCTTTAGGACTCCTGCTATCGACACCACGGCGGTCCCTCCCTCCCTTCCTCTTTCTGCTACGGGCTTTGAAGAATCGACGGATTTAAGGCTGCCGCCGGGTACCGATGGCTCGCGATAACGCTGCGAGCTTGTTTGTTTGTTTAATTAGATTGCGGAGGAAAAAGAAGCAGGACGACGGTGTCTTTTATCTGGGATGGGTGGACCTCGGTGTTTGGTTGGAGAGTTTTTCTTTTATTGAGGCTGTGTTGTCTGAAGGATTATTAACTCTTTGTGCTCGAAGACATTTTAACTGTAATTGTAACATAATTTTTCTGACGTATAGCATTTTTATTTTATATGAGAAAATGTATTTTCTTGTAACTCATGCTAAAACAATTATAATTTTAATTATTTTTAAAATCTAATTTTTCATAATATACAGAAATTATTTTGAAACGTGCTGTAAGAATTTTAATGGTGCCTCAGATACACCGGTTAATGTATAAATCTATTTTTGTATTTTTATAACATTGATGTTGAAGAATTATTGTAGAACTATTTTAGTTATTTTATTAATCATGACAAGATTTAAAATATTAATACTTGAGGTGTTTAATATTTAAAATATTATGTAGTAATATTAGAGGTTACAGTAGCTCAAATTGTATCTTTATTTTATTTATTTTATTAATCACAGAGATACTTGATTTTTCATCAATTTAAATATTAAATTGTAACTTTATTATTGTAAATTTTACGCATGACGGATATAATCGTCATGACACTAAATTCTGCCGCATCTCCATGACGGATGCAGCCGTCAAACACACTTAACTGGTTAAAAATTGCACTGCGACAGAAAAATGCCTGCATCCTTTAAACACTCGCCCAAAGAACGCACGAATCTCTCGTGTCGATAATTCGCGGTTCACGTGACTCTTTCTAGAAACATTCCGCACAGTAAAACGACGATTATCGTAACGACGATTATCCAACCGTCTGATTACCCCGCGTCTGCCTAGACATACCTGAATCCGAGGTAGTTCGTAGACAAGGCTATTTATCGTGCCAGTCGTTAAAGATTGCCTCTACGCCCGCAAAACGAGTTCCATCGCTAGACAACCAAGAGAAGAAGAAGAAGAAGACTTTATAAAGAGACGTTCCTAATAGCGTTCCTAACGTTTCCCATCGGAAAAACTCGGGACAAGACGCCGCCAACGCTGACTCGAAATGGGAAAAGGAGAACCGAGTGACCGTTCGAACATTCGTCTTCTGAAGATCGAATACGTTGCTTCCCGGCTCGTTTCAATGTTTTTAAATTCCCATGATTGCGATTATTACGGCCGGTTATTACGGAGAAAGCAGCTATGGGCAATTCCGCCGGCAATCAGAGGTCAGCAGAAGTAGGAAACTGTTAGCTGAGTCCTCGGGAGACGCATTTTCCACGAATGTTCCGCGAAGCGGATGCCGCGGGCCTGGAGGGTCAGAAGCGGAACTCGGCGAGGTCTCTTGTCCGCTTGGCGCGGAACGCAGCGAGATCTCTTGTCCGCTTGGCGCGGAAAAGAAGCGTCTCGCGGCGGCGGAGCCGTCGAGGTCTGTCGTCCGCTTGGTGCGCTGCAAGATCTCTCGTTCGCTTAGCGCGGAACGCGGCGAAATTTCTCGTCCGCTTGGCGCACTGCGAAATCTCTCGTCCGCTAGATGCGGAACGCAGCATAGTCTCTCCTCCGCTCGGCGCAGAACGCAGCGAAATCTCTCCACCTCTTAGCGCAGAGTCGTCCAGTTCTCTCATCCTCTTGCGACGCGGCGAGAAGCGTCTCGCAGCTCCGCTGCGGTGATCCCAATCGAGCGCGTAAGCGTAGCCGCAGTTCCACCAGGGGATCACGATGCCATCGGTGTTCATCTGGCCCTAATCCCGCCGGATTCCGGCGATTCCCCGTCGAAATAATGGGCCATTCGACGCGACGCAACCGGCCGCCGACCCTCTCTCCTGTATCAACGCCGCGCGATTCCGATCTGAATTGAATCGACTCTGCCGCGCTGCCTCTTCTCTCCTCGCCTCGCCCCCTCTTCCTGGAAGCCTCTTCGTCTCTCCTCGCCTCCTCTCCCTTGCACCTCTTACTTACGGTCGTGTCACCGCTTCTTTTCTCGACCCTCGGCGGCCTCGATTTTTCTTCGGCCACCCTCCACCGAAAAAAATACACGCGAGAACACCGGAGTCCGCACGTTAATGGAAACTGCGACGGTAATCCGTTCGAATCGAGCGTATCCATCTCGGGGACTCTGGCCGATCATAGAGACTCGGAACGGCCTGAAATTATTTACAGACACATGCTCTCTATAGTCGACGGAGGGTCGAGGGATATATAGACGAGCGAAGGGACGGGCTCGATCTTGGATTCGGGGGTGAGTCCGATTTTTTTTCGACCGGAGGGAAACGGGTGCTAGTGACGTTTCCGAGCATGTTCGTCGAGGCTTTTTGGACGTCGAATGGTGGATATTGTTGTTATTGTTTATTAATTGGATGGAGAAAAGACCCTTTGGATTGTTTACTGTCTTTTTATAAAAATTGCCCCAAGCGTTAAATAAAAACTGTGCTTAATAAAACGACAATTTTTTACAAAAGTGTTGCTCGTAGCTTTGATATTAAAAGATACTTATATAAAATTCTGTTATTTATATCGGTCATCATATGGATACCAGATATATCCGGCACTCGTACCGAAAGGGTTAAAATCGTCCGCAGCGTGTAGACCTCTCCCATGGCCGAGATCCTTCTCGGTAAAACGATCTCGCGACGCTGGAAACAATGGGGAAAGACTCTCGGGATAGAGAGGAGGCCGTGGCTCGGCGTCAATGTACGATCGAAGAGATTGCGCTTGTAGGGGTCGGTCGCGGCGTCCACGGCATCTCGTGACCCCGTCACCGGCCTGGACAAGCCAGATACGCGGTGTTCTCCTCCCCCGTGGAACACAATCACGCAGCGAGGGCCGCGCTTGTACCATCCGCGCGCTGCCCCCTCTTCCCACCTAGGCCCGGCGCATTCGGGCTACGTCGTAACGAGCTTTGATCTCGCGCGGCGGTTCCTATCGGTTACTCGACACCTTTGTGTACCAGCAGCACCGCCACCCCGCCCCCGACGGGCCGGTCGGCACACCGCCCTCAGCCGCCGGGGTTCGTGCAAACAACCCCCGGACGCACGGCAAACCCATCCACCCCCCGGACCCGTCTCCTCCCGCGAACGAAGCCAAGAACCCTGTTTACACGAGACCGGGTTGTTTGTGCACCGAAAAACCTTCGCGCAACCGAAACAAGGGCCTGGGCCGCGTTGTCCGGCCAACGCAAACTGCCCTTTGTCGGCCGCGGCGCAGGGACATATACTCTTCCGACCTGGCAAACTGGCCCCGGAGTGCCACTCTTGGACATCCTGATTCATAATGCAGTCGAACAGCGTGTTGACTTCACTCTATGGTAAACGGAGACGTTTTTACGACGGACCGCGAGATTTTCGAAAGGTTTCTTAGAGGAGGCTGCGGCGAGCAGTGCATTCTATGGCTGGTTGAAGAGAGGGAGTTTTCAGTGACCGGTAGCTTATAAATCGGCTTCTTTATCAATGATTTCTGAGTTTCCATATTGCCAAGTATTTTTTTTGAATATCTCTCGCGATGGACGTAAAATCAGAATAAAATAAATGATATAGAACACATACATATACATATATATATATATATTGTTTAATGGGGTAAATATTAATTTTCTTTCTCTTCTAACAAATTGTTGCAGTCGAGGCATTTTTAATCGTAGTAATTGCGAAGAAAATCGTAAGGGGTTATCGCTGCATTTGCGAATAATTAAAAGCGACTGATTTGTATTAATTATAAAAATAATAGTAAAACATTTACTCTGATTTTGAACAATTATTATAATATCATAATATTAAAATATTATTATTATAATATTCACTGCAGGTAACACATACAAGATGTTCCAACAACTTACGCAATAAAATAAAAAAATATGTATAACCTAACCAAAAAAATGTAAAATAATCCTTTAAATATCCTGCACCATTATATCAATAAAAAAAATAACTAAACTATATAAAACAAACTTTCATATCAAATAACTTTATTATATACATTTCTCTGGTAGCTTCAACCCTTTCCTCTACTTAATCAAACCCTACAAATATGTAGGGTATATATAAATAAGTAATATTAAATAAACAACTCACAAAAACATTTTCACAATCCAAATAACAATTAAAAAACTATTACCATAAAACTCACAATATCATCGTAAAGCAACTCAGAAACAATTTACGCAAATAACTTATCCATCTGACATTTATACATATCGTGCTTTCACCGTTGCAAAAATGGAACACTACATCTCTATATCCACTTCTTTTTGTCGATCGTTAACGAATCAAGATAAGCCTCTACACGTTCGCTATGAATTCTACCGGACGCCCGGGGATACTTATAGGGGCGGTAGCGTCGAGTAACAACTGTGTTAGTACGGTCATGATTACTTCGTGCGGCTATTGCGACGCTAAAGAGGCTGATATTTGCCGCGACGCGACGAGCGACGGGTTTCTTCTTGGCCTGGTCTAGCATGTGTGCCGGGCCCCGCCGTGTGTCCTGGAATGTTTGATTGTGACAGGGTAATGGTGATCGAGCGGCGGACGTTATAATTCAGGCGGCGAGTTACGTGGACGTGTTATGGAGATTAGGCGCGGCCGATGAAAGACGTCGAGAGTTCGAGAGGGTTGAAAGCTCGCCAGCCGATCGAGAGCGCCCAACGGCGCGTAAGGGATGAAGTGCTGCTAGGGTCTATCCTAATAGAGCGTAGATATACCCTGGAGTATAATAAAATTATTCAGGTAGCTTTTTAGCTAAATCAAAATTATTGTATCATTTGTCAGGTGTGAATGTAATACAATATAATTATATGAACATATTTGACAGAAATTTGACGTTCTTTTATACAATAGAATTGTTTGTAAATTTACTTTTGTTTGGTGTTTTTTATTCAAGCGTGTTATTGTGTGATGTGACGCGAGGCAGCGTGAGGCGAGGCAAGGCGAGGCAAGGCAAGGCGAGGCAAGGCAAGGCGAGGCAACGCAATGCGCGGCGGCTCGAAGCGATTCGAGTCAACGCGAAGCAACGTAATGCAACTCAAAGCACCGCCATGCAATGAGAAGCAATGGAATGCAACGTGAAACACCGCAATGCAACACGAAACAACGCAATGCAACACGAAGCATTTCAATGCAATACGAAGCAGTACAATGTAACACAAAGTACCGCATTGCAACGCAATGCAACACAAAGTAATGCGATGCAACTTAAAGCATCGTAATGCAATGCAACTCAAAGCAACGCAATGCAATGCAACTTAAAGCATCGTAATGCAATGCAACTCAAAGCAACGCAATGCAATGCAACTCAAAGCAAGGCAATAAAATTCTAAGCAATTCAATGCAACTCAAAGCAATTTAGTGCAATTCGCCATGCAACGCAATGCAACTCGAAGAACCGAAATGCACCGTAATGCATCTCAAATCACCGCAAATCAACGCACAACTAGCTCAAACATTAAAAACTTCACGCCTCCAACAAAATCTTAAAAATCGACTTTCGTCCATCCTGTTTCGACTCGAAGGTCCCCATCGCGCGTCTCAGGTATTGCAGCTCCCCGGCAGGATGCAAAGGTGGCCGAATAGCCGACGCGGATTCCGGAGATTCCCAGCGGCCTCCGCGGAGGCGCTTTCAAGTATAACGACGGGGGCAGAGGAGAGCGGCAGCGTAGAGGGAGGGTGGGGGGGGGGGGGGGGGGGGGGGGGGGAAGAGGGGGGGGGCGAGGGGGACTGGAATCTCGGCGGAATCGGTTTTGAATCCCGAGAGCCCGGTTTCGGTCGGGTGTAACCGTCGCTCCGTTGGACGGTTAAAGGCGCGCAGGCATCGCATCCTTTAAGGGCCTGTTCACAGAAACCAGGGGGCCCCCGTGTGCCCGTGTATCTCCGTCTCCGTCGCGCGACCGTTGGAATCCCTAATTGAAACATTGCCCAAACCCGGTGGGGTCCAGCGCGAAGCGGCCTGTTCCAGGAATCGGCGCGCCGCGGCGAAAAAAAGAGATTGCCGGCTTCGGACGGGCGCCCCTCTCTCCTCCTTCCTCGCGCCGTCTCTCTCTTTTTCTCTTTCACGACTCGGTCGTTCCCGTTTCTTCTCGCGGCGTTCCTCGGGGCCGGTGGTAAAGGGATTGGGACGTTGGTGGGTCCCGAGTCCAGGGCTAAAAACGGAGAAAAAGAGCGGAAGAGAAAGAGAAGAGGGAGAATGCGGCCAGGAATGCGTCGCACCACACACGGCGCTCTTCTCTGCGCCTCTCTCACTCTCTCTATCTTTCTCTCCTTCTCTGTCTCTTTATTTTAATCTCGCTCTTTCTCTCGATCTTTCGTTCTTTCTCTCCCTCTCTCTCTCTTTCGCTTTATCTTTCCTTCTTTCTCTTCCTCTCTCTTTCGGTCTATCTTGTTCTCTTTCTCTCCCTCTCTCTCCTGTTTTATCTAGCTCTCTCTCTCTCTCTATGTCTCTCTTTATGTTGTTCTCGCTCTATCTTTTTCCCTTTGGCTCTCTGTCGCCCTTAGAGCGGCTCCTCCTAAAGCCCCATTCACAACCTGTTTCGCGAAGAGGCTCCGTTTCAAAATCACAGCTCCTGCATCGACACCTGCGCGCGTCCAGGGATCGCAAAGATGAATTAGGTGTTAACTGCACTGTTTCGATGGCAGGATTAATAATAATCTTGATTTAATCTTGACTTATTAAGTGGCTGACGCTTATTGTTCTGTGACAATGGTAATCTTTAACTTATTTAGGTATTTCTACAATTTCATTGTAATGTATGTGACAAGTGAAATGTTTATTTAATTATTTATTCAATTTTCGTAGGATTAATTATAATCTTGACGTGTTAACTGGCTGACTCGTATTGTTCTGTGAGAATGATAACGTTTAATTTATTTAGGTATTTCAACATTTTTGTTATAATATATGCTCAAAGTGAAATGTTTATTTTAATTCTTGAATATAAAAGAGTCTTTAGCATGGCAACAATTGCAAAATAAAAATATGTGGGATTGATAGTAATAGTACGTATTGGTTAGGTTTAGTATTTAAGCGTGTATTTAATAGCATGTATTGTTTATTATTTGTGATTTGCATTAATTATAATCTGATATTATTCATTATTTGTGATTTGCACTATTATCATTTGTGGTTTATATTATTACCGTATCAGTAGGTACGCTCAAATGGATTTTCAAGGATGCTGATTGTTAATATTTAATAGCTTTTAATGTATAGTATACTGTATCGTATACTGTAACGTATAGTAAAAAGTCTTTTCAATAGAATTGTTTTAATGTTTTAAATTAGATTGGTCAGAAACGCGATTATTTTTTCGATGAGTATGATTTATAATTGCGAATATATTTATATTACAATTTGTAGTAAAAGAGACACGAAAATGATTACAATGTTGAATACAGTTGAATTTTGTTTAAGATTCTGATATGGATAATATTAAAGAAGCATTTTTATAGTATTTTGATTTATTAACTTCCGAAATGAAAAGAACCCTATACAAGGATATAAAAAGTTATGCGAACATAGTACAGTAAATGCTTCTAAATTGTCTTTCAGTATTTTAAACAAATATGGACAATTTGATAAGAGGAGACACGATTATTCGGGCCTTGTTTCTCATTTTTATAGTAATTAAATGTATGTAATTATTATTATATTATATATATTATTATAGCTATAGTTAGAATGATACTTACAATCATAGTTATAATTTTAGATATAAAATATTTACCATAGCTACAATTATTATTTTTATATATGTAGCAACGTGTCACGAGGCTCGCATAGTCATATCTCCTATTTCAAACTCTCCATTTTTGTTTATAAGCTAAATGACAATTAGGAAAAACTTACTGCGCCTCATTTTTATAATCGCTAATTATCAATAATTATAAAATCCCTCCTAAACTGTCCATTTTCACATCTCCTCTTCCCAAACTGTCCATTTTCACATCTCTTCCCAAATTGTCCATTTTCACATCTTCTCTTCTCAAACTGTCTATTCTTCTCCTGTCTATTACTTCTTCTTCTTCTTCTTTTTCTTCTTAACACCATAAACTACAATTAAAAAACTCCTCTATATTCCCCGGAAAATTCGTTTTTCATTTCCAAAGAAGAAAATTTGTCTTTCATTTTCAAAGAAGAAAATTCGTTTTTCATTTCCGAAGAGATATAGAACACCGCAGTCTATTACCCAACCTAATAATAATTGTCCATAGTCTGGCGCGGAACCTTCCGTTTCCGCGTCAAAGATTCCTTTCTAATATCCTCCGCGGAAACAGCTCGGGGTGTTTAGAAAGACGGTTTGACCCGGGTCGTCCCACGCAGGCCAGGCACTCTCGGATCGTCGGAAAAAGCGCGGCGTGGCACAGCTTTCACCTTAACCCTTTCGCTCCGAGCGCCGCATATACGCGGCATCCAAATGCCATCCTATGTTACTTATCATTTTGTATTTTAATAATTTTGTGTTAATTTCAAATGATGCGTATACAAGTGCCATCCCATATTACTTATAACTTTCTATTTTAATAATTTGTTATTTTAATAATTTCATATTTTAACCCTTTGCGGTCGAATGGCGACTCTCAGGCGCCTCTAAAAATGATCATGCCACGTTTTAAAATAATCTTTACCAAATTTACTAATATTTAAAAAATTGTTAAGAGCTATTATCTGTTGCATAAGTCATAAAATTCAATTTCGTAATGCACAAAATGCACCAGATTATATAAAATGGAGACACCGTCAGTCTGAAGAAATATTTTGGATTTCCAGTTAAAATCGCTCCGACTGCAATGGGTTAATAATTTCGTTGGTCCTTTCATATTAAAAATGTAAATATACTTGTTCCATCAGAGCAACAATTGTTTCATTCAGCGTAGTTGTTATTTAAAGCTCAGGAAAACGTATATACAGAAATCACACGCACTGTGCATATTTCTGCTATCGTTCAGTGACAGTACTGCCGTAGTGAAGGGGTTAAATTTCACCGTCGCCGTTCGCCCGAGAAGACGGTTGAGAACCGTCGCGGGCCCGGTGACGAAAAAATAAAAAAACTTCCTAGCATTGTTGGTACTTCCTTATTATGAGTGACCGGTAGTCGAGCCTCGCCGTGGCAGCAGAGGAGAAAGAGAGAGATAGAGAGTGAGAGAGAGAGAGAGAGAGAGGCGGAGAGAGGAGAAGAGCGTGGTCGCGGCGCGACGCGCGGCGGCCGCTTTTGTGTATCACTTGAGGCGGCACGACGACCACTGAATAGCTCGGTAACACCCTGGAAAGGCGTCACGCCACCCAGTCTGGAAGAAATCTCCCGGTCTCTACCCGATGCTCTCCGACGGGCAATTTAGTCCGCTTTAGGATGAAACCAATCGCCTAAACTGATCCTATTTAGCCGACCATGGGCCTATTTAGCCTGCCACCACTACCGATCCTCCTCTTCTTGCTTCCCGTCCGATCCTCTTCGTCTCCGATAGGATTTCGTTTTCGGCCGGTCCCTGGAGAGAGTGAGAGAGAGAGAGAGAGAGAGAGAGAGAGAGAGAGAGAAAGAGACAGACAGAGGGAGAAAGAGACAGAGATACAGAGAGAAAGAGAAAGAGAGAGGGGGCGAGAATCGGAATTGGAGCATGCTCGAACGCTATGAAATACCATTACACACTCGTCCACGCGTAATGGTATTACCAGCGTCGCCAAGTATTCGGCCGATGCGACCGTTTTGATGGATCCCTAATGGATGGTGCGATCGTCGTTGTTTCGTGGGAACAATCGGCCGTCTTCGTTATACTGGGTTGGCAATTAATTGATTTGCGGATTTTGTTAATAGACGGTCTTTGCACATTCTTTTGTTTTATCAACGTGTTCAAAGTAATTTAGTTATATCGTTTTCTTACCGTCTGGACTTTTTTCAATTTAGTAAGAAAATTGTATCGTTTAATTATTTAGTTTCGTTTTTATCACTGTTTGAAGATGGAAGGACAAGAAGCGCATTTTGGACATATTTTATTGTGTTATTTCTAAAAGGCAGGATGAAAGCACTCGATTTATATTGTTTTCTTGTTGTTTGGACTTCCACGTTTAATTTAGTAAGAAAATTGCACCGATTAATTATTTAGTTTCGTTTTTATTACAGTTTGAAGTTGGAAGGGCAAAGCGCGCGCGTTTCAGACATATTTTATTACATTATTTCTAAAAAAGCCAAGCATCGTGAGCACGATTTTTATGTTATATACAGTCTATTAAAATGAAGCCTTGAAAGTAAGGCAGCGTCCAAAATTGATTGATCTAATTAAATAAACTTATATTTTTAAGCAGAAGAATTGAATTTTCCATCTTATTTTGAACCCGCAATTACTTAGTTGTCAACCCAATATAATGGCAAGGAGAAATATGTCCGCCTCGTTGGAAATGGCGTCGCTTCGATCGTCACGCCACCTTAACGCGATCGAGACGAATTGCGTCGGTTTTTCCTCTTAGAGCGGTTTCACTTTTGTCTAGTGCAACTAGGCTGTGTCGAACGTCGTTGACGGTATTTCAGGATTTATTTAACATCTTACAGATGCCTTTAAGTGTGCTTTGAATAGCTGTATAAATTTTTCTGTTGCATTGCATCGGAAATTAAAGAGGGTTATGTTTGAAGAAACTCCGACTTTACTGGCACATTTCTCCTTTTCTATTAATCATTTATTTAATAACTTCTATAAATTAATATTTAATTATGCAAAGATTTATTTAGTAACTTCGTTGAACATCTTGCTAAAGTATATTACCCTAATTTCTGAATGTTATATAAATATATTTGAATAATTTTATGCACACTGCGATTTTACTGGCACAGTAAATCTTTCTCTTAATCATTTATTTAATAACTCCTATAATTATTCATTAAACATCTTACAAAAATATATTCTACTAATTTCTAAATATTTTACAAACATATTCGTATAATTATAAACACAATCGAATAGTAAATTTTAAATAAATAAAACCAAAAAGCTCGAAACTAATGGAACCAAAAAGCCTCAGCTAAATAAAACTAAAAAATCTCCAAATAAATTAAACTACAAACCTCCAAATAAATAAAACTAAAAATCTCCAAATGAATTAAACCAAAAATCTCCAAATAAATAAAACTAAAAATCTGCAACTAAATAGAACCAAAAATCTCCTAATAATTTAAACTAAAAACCTTCAAATAAATAAAACTAAAAACCTCCAAATAAATAAAACTAAAAATCTCCAAATAAATAAAACCAGAAACCTCGAGCTATATAAACCTAAAAATCCTCAAATATAACCTTGCCGTCCCGTTATTATTTAAACAACAAAATATGTAACGCGTCCGACGCAGTTAATTCGTCGACGGTCGGCGCAAGAGCGGAACGCATTTCGGCGCATTCGGTCGTTGTAAAACGAACCGATGCATCATCGATGTTTTGTCACAGAACGTAGGAGCATCCACCGTACGTGCGTCGACTATCGTTGAATGATTTGGACGGTCGGTGATGGATAGCGTGGGTCGTTGAGCCCCGATATGCCGGGGCGGCACTCGTCTCCTATCCGAGGATCGAAGGTTTTCAGAAATAATTGGTGTTGTGTGGGCCCTTTACAGGAGCGTACGGAGAGAGAGAGAGAGAGAGAGAGAGAGAGAGAGCGATCGCGCGCGAAGGGTCACGGACTGTTTGTTCGCCGACCCGCCCGCATGTTGCCGAAGTGGATCTATTAGATCGTGGCGATAGGAGACGCCGCGGGGACCGACTTCGGCAACCTTGAAATCGAGCAGCCCCCTGACAGCGGTCGTCTGTGTGTGTGTGTGTCAGGCACAAAGGGACTCCGGCTACGGCTTCATGGGAACGTCGCGGAAACGGGCTTCTTTTTTATAGTAAAAAAGAAGTTAGTTTAAATTAAATTTTTAAAGCCTGGTAGGCTCTGTTCAGCTCTCTCTCTCTCTCTGTTTATACGTGTACAAGGATATTCCTTTTTTTTATTTTGATCAATTTTTCATTTTGATCAATTTGTTAATGCAGGTGAAAAATTAAATGAAATCGACCCGAGACATCGTGCAGTCTATAAGATTTAAAACAAATTCAGATAGACTTTAAAATACGTTCTCATAGACCTATTTCCATGAAACTTAGCCGAAATTAAAGCTGAAAGCCTCTACTTTAGTCAAGGTAAATTAGATTTTACTTTAAAATGACGGGATTCGAGAAATTAAAAGAAATCGACCTCTAACATCGTGGATACTGCAAGATTTAGATGAAATTCAGATAGACTTTAAAATACGTTCCCATAGGCCTATTTCCATGAAACATAGCTGAATTTAAAGCCAAAACTCTCTACGTTAAGCCATCTATATTTAATTCAAATTTTACTTCTACAATTTCCCAGTACAATATTTTCATAATAGTGCCGCTCTTCGCCGCAAAGCTGGGACCACCGTTTGCGAGCGGACCTGTATCCACAGGACCCAGCTGACCCAGAAATCCCGTCAATTTTTTCTCGGTGTTGCGTGCCCCGTCTATACAGGGCTTTCCTCGAAAAACGACGCGCGGCGGCGCGTTTCCCACGCGCGCGCGCTCTCTCGCCCACGCGGAAGTCCTCTCGTCTCGCGGCGGCTTGTCGCGGTTCGATGGACGGTTCGGGTCGAACGGCGGATAGATACGCGGCTCGCCGTGTGTACCGGTACCCGGATGCATTAAGAATGCCGGCGCGCAGAGGAGGAGGCCGCCGCCGCGCCGCCGGGGATAACGAGGAATAGAGCGGACACGCGAAAATTCGCGGCCGCACTCGGTCGCGCAGCCCGCACGATACACCGTGTCCGCTTAACTGTAAATTAGCCATTATCTCTCGAACCGTTCCAGAGCCGCGAGAGAAAAAAAAAGAAGCTTCCACGAAAAATGAAACGGCGTCGAGCGGCGCTGAATTCGGAACGCGGGAACGTGGCTGTAATTTCTGGCTTCTGGCGAGACTCTTGGGTTTTTCATTTTTTTACGGGGACTAGTTGTCGTTGTTTGAGTTGGAGGTTAGGTAATAATCTTTATAGAGATAATTATTTAATATATAGAGTATGTACATAGAGTATGCGAATATCAAAATTATTTAATAAACTTATTTATTCACTATGAAATAGAAGTACTGTTCTTTTTCTGTATTATATGTGTTGCTTACTGGCCTAATTTGTTGTTGAGATAATTTAGTATTGTGTTAATTTATAATTATAGAACTTTATTTCTAGAACATCATAGTGATAGTAATAAAATTATGGCTTGTCATAATAACAAAATAATATTTTGGCATATATAAATTACATTTGAAGATATAGGTCTTAATCTACCTCACATATTTATTGCAATAGTATAAATAGTAGTAGACAATACCTACAAGCTATTATACCGAAAAGTTATTAATTTCATATATAAATTATTAATTTATTTCCGGAATACGTTGCTTTTTGATTTATGTAAATATTATTTGTAGTATGTTTGTTATCAGCTTTTTTCTTAGTAAATTCGTCAAATTCGTCCAGTTATCTTCGCACAGTCACCGATTTTTGGCCCGCCACTAAAAGGGTTAAACAACCAAGTCAATTATAAATCTAGCCAAATAAAAATTAACGCTTCAGCGTTACGTAAGATCAGGCGTTAAGGCCATCACTCCGACAGCATTAAAATTCCTCTTTAAATAATTCCGAAGTATAAAATAATTATTTTCGTTTGCAAAATAATTGCGGTTCGATCGAACACCGTTCCGTCTACATTGCAGGGGATCGATACGATCCGATCCGATCCGATCGATGGTCACGTTCCCCGCAGGCGACAGCGTGGATCGCCGTCGCGGTCGAAATGTTAACGGGTTGCACGGTTGCCCACGTCCGCCCAAACGCGCGCGCGTACGCTCGCCACGGCCGGCTTCCATTCAGGTTTTTAAAGGCCATTACAAAAGTGACAAGCCGGACGGAGTCATTCCTCGCGAGGAAGCGGAAGTCCGCCATTATGCAATGGAAACGTCAATTTCCGGTGGCATTGTCGCGACGATCCGTGCCTCTCTTTCTATACGCGTTTATGCGCGTCCCTGTGTGTATATGTTTGTACACCTCCCACTCGGTGATGATTGTCTCGCTGACGGCGGCCTCGTGTTTCCTTTTTATTTCGCGGGAAACGCGGCCGAAGATGATCTTGAACCTCCGGGACCTTCAGCAATGTTGTGTCCCAGATCTTCGCCGTGGAAACGATCCACGCGAGAAACGCTACCGAGTCGGCTGCCCACGTTCGTCGACGCTCGTCCGCGAATTAACGATGGAATTAGGGGAAGCCTTATGGAGAATATTGTCCGAGTGAAGCTGTTTGATTGTTAGCAATACACGTAGCAATGGATGATTGCGGATAGTTAGTATTTTAACGGGGTAGGTAGATATTTATATTTATATTAGTCGTGACATCGAAATTTTGTTCGAGAGTTTCGAATATCATATTTTAATATTTTACAGTCATTTGGTAGTAAACATTTTAATATTTTTGTAATATTAAATTTATTTGATCTATTTTCATGATATTAAATTTATTTATTTATTTTATTTTAGTTATATAATTATATAATATATAAAGTTAAAGTTATGTCACAAGAACAATAAATGATATAGCATCCACGTTCGCGGATGTATTAAATGAACGCTTCCACTATTTTTATTTTATAATTATTGAAATCATAAAGCTGTTTTCATTGGAAATTATTGAAATTATTTCTTTACTCAAGCTAACTATTTCTTTACACAATTTTTAAAATTGTGTAAAATTGAAGTGAATTGCATAAATCGAAGTTACTCGTCTCTTTAAGCCGTTTGATTTGACATCTGTTTGACGTCGTTTTTGGGACGTCATTAAGCCGTTTTAAATACGAGCCAAATTGGGCGATCTTTCCATGTTTGAAATAAGATGTCCGTTTTACAATGTAAGACGTTCTTAGCCAAAATAGACGCCTTAAAGACGTCTGATGTAGGACATTATTGATAACTTAATATCCGACATCTCAAATGGCCATAAACGGCCTAAAAACGTCCTGTGTTATAAATTAAAACGTCTTTTAGACTTCTTAGGACGTCGTAAATTGACCGTCCATTTAACGTCCCAAATATGACCACCTTCCAACCTCTAAAACAAAACATTCACTTTAAAACCTAGAACGTCCATACCTAATGAAATAGACCTAAAACGGACGTCTCCCAGACGTCAACGCAATTTTCACACACACGCACACACGGATCAGAAAACGGTGTTAGACGTTCAAGGTTATCACGCGGAGCAAGAAAGTGAAAGAGACCTCGACAAATTCCAGAGCGGCCGCGTCAGTCCGATGATCCTACGGCGACATTCTAGAGGATCGGCCGGGTATATCCGTAGTACGTCACATAAAGGACACCGGATATCGAGCGAGAATCCGTCCCGTGGATCCTACGCAAAAAGGTTTCGGTCTCCACTGACGAAAGGTGGACCGATCGGCGGTCGCGATAACCGTCGGCCGGGTTGAATGCCGGTTACGGGGGCGGCACGACGACGCGCCATTATTATCGTTTCTCGTTGCGCGGCGTCGGTGAATATGGCTCTGCACAGGGCCCCTGGCATGGCTGTCCGCCGGCCACGAATGCAACCCGGGGGCCGCGGTGTGCACAATGCGTCGGCCGGGGACAAGATGCCGACTTCGAGATAGGCAAATGTAAGGTGCCGGTGCAACGTACCAAGGGATGCCGGCGACCAATCGATTTTTGCGATAGCGGCAAAGAAGAGAGAGAGAGAGAAAGAGATATATAGAGAGACAGAGAGAGAGAGAGAATCATAAGGAGAGAGAGACGAAGAGAGACGAAGAGAGACACAGAGAAAGAGAGAGAGATACAAAGAGGGAGAGAGAGAGAGAGACAGAAGGAAGGAGAGGAGCGGCACAGGGAAACGATGGAACGGGGTACACGCGGTGAAATCGCGCGTTCCAACGAGGAACACCGCCGAGCGAGCGTGGAACGCGGCGACTGACGCTCCCGCAGCAATTAAGAGGCTCGATTCTTCCCGATTTCACCGCGATCCGATGAAACTTTAATGGAGAGACCCGGCTAACGGAACTCTGATGCAGTCTGGACGATTTCCTCGAGCCCCTGTGTTTGCCTTTCGAACGAAGCTCCCGCGCGCGCGCTACCACGGGAGGGTTGGATACACCGTGGCTTTAGGCTGGTTACGGTTATAGAGCGAATTTCGATCGGAGAGACTGGTTTTCGGAGATTAGGGTATCCATTTGGACGTTATTGCTCTCTGGTCAGAGAGTATTCTTTGCTGAATTTCTCTCGAAAGATAGCTCGTTAAGAAAAGCAAGCGAAATTGCAAGTTTCTAAGCTTGCGAAATTGCAAGGTGCTAAGCTTGCGAAATAACAGCTATGCGATATTTTGGATAGAAGGTTCATGTGGAAGTTACAATTTGAAAATTTATGGATCTTTTTAGTGTGATAATATGTTTGATTAAACAGTCGGATGGTACTGGTACTCGTTGTGATAGTGAGTGGTAGTATTAAAAATTATTAAATACGAAGTTATGAATGATAATTATGTGTACGAATTTTTG
The DNA here is from genome assembly GCF_028453695.1 of Augochlora pura. Lineage (NCBI taxonomy): Eukaryota > Metazoa > Arthropoda > Insecta > Hymenoptera > Halictidae > Augochlora > Augochlora pura. The sequence continues at coordinate 8,373,272 of NC_135778.1, forward strand.
GAGAACGACTAGTTTTCAAATAGCATAAGAGTTTATAAGATGGTAGTATATACTATAATAATATGCAGTATAACAGTACACAATATACGGTATAACAATACAATATACATACAACAATACAATATACAGTACCATAATACAATATATAGTATAACAATATATGTATAGCATAATATATAATACTATACTATTATTCTACTATTGCAGTATATTATACTATATTATTATATTACTTATACTACTATTATTACTATATCATATTGCTTATTCCATTCACTACACTATTATCTATTATTACAGTATACTCTACTAACATTACAGTAACAGCACAGTAATGCAACAGCACAGTACAGTATCGGCTGCATCGGTACCTCATACACCGAAACACACCGCATGAACTTCTTAATCAGATTGCCGCGTAGTAAAAAGCTGAATGCAGGGGGTCTCCACGGGTCTCGCGTAGGGTTGATAAATTCGCGGAATATTACTTAACCGAGGCACCTTTCTAAATTAATTAAAGGCGAAGCGGCTCGTGACCGGAGAAAGCGTCGCACCGTGTTTCTTGCCGGTGCGCGAGTTCTCGCCTCTGTCACGTAGGTGTAACGCTAATTGCGAATTTTCTTCTGGCACCGCGGCGATAGATCACTCGGTTCTAACACCCACCAGCCGGCGCGAGATGCTGCGCTCTCGTTGCCATCTCGTTACAGTTCCGTCGCCGCCGCCGCCGCGTGAAAGCTCGAAGACGGTATCAATCCTGCTAGTAGAAGCGAAACGGCTCGCGATGTGGCACACGCGGGGCCCCGGCTCCGCATTTGGTCACCGATGATTCACAAGCGACGGGGACGTGTCATCCTCGTTCGCCATTTACGGGCTTCAGGACTTCATTTCGTTCTTACGGAGAACCGACGGACTTTCCATCGCGCCAGAATGCGCCGACTACTCGCCTCGCCGAGACGTCGCAGTCCCACGATCATGCATTCCCTCGATGAGAAATTATTATGGTATCTCATAAGTTCCTTCCTGCTTTTCGACGAGAAGTCAATAGACGATGTTTGTTGCTTAACCCGTTGCCGCACTTTAACGAGTCAGACTCGCGATGAAGATTTCTAGTAATAATCCATTAAGCATGATTGTTCATTCGTTCCTTTAAGCAGGAATTAAATATTATTCTCTTCTTAGCAATATTTAATTAATAAAGTGGAAGTGAGCAAATAATAAATATAAAATTCCTTTTTCTTCTAAGAAATTAGTGCGATCGAAAAAATTTCAATTACTGTAATTGCAAAGAAAATGGTACGGCAAGGGGTTAATATTGATTTATTATGTCATATATGAACCGTTCCGCTCTATTACCTTCGAGATTCTGCCATATTTTTCTACTGCATCAATCTATCAGATTCATCCAATATTTTTCTAAGCTTAACCATGAACTTGTACAGAAAATTTCGCGAAAATCATTACCAAAAAATTCAAACAATATTGTTGTCCATTCAAGTCTATCAAAGGCTGTACAGCCATCGTCCAGCCGTAAAATATTGGTATTAATTACATAATCTTGAGACACGACAAAACACTTTTAACGGTGCCTCGGACTTACCACTCGAGAGCGCAAAGGGTTAAAAAATCGTCGAGCACGGCCATTGTCGAATCGCCGTTAAAGAGCCCGTTTCCTCGTTCAAATCTAAAACCGTCGACAAGAGCCGCACCATCATCCCGTCATCGGAATGAATCCTCGCCGGAACGTTTATCTCGGTTTTCGCGTCGGACCCTGCAAAAATCGTTCGCGGGAATTGATATTTGTGGTTCAGCATGGACGGACGCGAAAAGCGAACACCGAGTTTCGCCGGGGTCAATGGAATAAACTCTGCTCCTCGCGGTTGTATAATGACAATTTATCTTGATATTTTTCCATCGAGCTCCGACTGTGTTTTTTTTTTTAAATACGAGTCGTCCGTTGCGCGAATCGATTAACGCTGTGAAATTAAAAAAAAAGGAAGAATTGCGATGGAATGATGTAGGTTCTTTTTTTGAAATTTCTTTCGCGATGCGGTTTGGTTTATATTTATGTAGATATTATTACTACGGTTATATATTTGTATTTATGTTATGTTTGTTTATGTTATATGATTTAATTGCGTATGTATTTGTATAATATCTGGATAACATTTAGATTAGTTCATTTAGATTCCACATTCCTACATTCCTACATTCCTACATCCCACATTCCACCATTCCTACATTCCTACATTCCACATTCCCCATTTCTACATTCCTACATTCTTACATATTACATTCCTACATTCCTACATTCCTACATTCCTACATTCCCGCATTCCTACATTTCCACATTCTCACATACCCACATTCCACATTCCTACATTCCCACATTCCTACATTCCACATTCCACATCTCTACATTTCTACAATCCTACATTCATACATTCCTACGTTTTTACATTCCTGCATTCCTGCATTCCTACATTCCTACATTCTTACATTCTCACATTCCTACATTACTACATTTCTACATTCCTCCATTCCACATTCCTACATTCCTACATTCCTACATTCCACATTCCTCCATTCCTACATTCCTACATTCCACATTTCTACATTCCACATCCCACATTCCTGGGATATTGCTTTGTAACACTTTATTTGCCCCACCCTGTATACATTATTATATGTTTATATACATTTTTAAACATTCTCATACATCTCCATTAATTCTCATCAGTTAAACAATATCCTGTATTTTACAACAAGAACAAGCTCAAGCTTACTTCGCGTATTTTCTACCACGAAACATACTCCCGAGTAAACAAAATCGTCTGCAAAGTGGAGAAAATATTCCGCAAACCTCGTAAAATATCTAAAACTAAAAAACCAGAATAACGACGACTAAACGAAGACGGCGACAACGGTATGCCGAGGAAGAGGCGGAAAAGTTCGATTCGCCGGCGAACGGGGCCGGCAAAGAAACCGAATGGTATCGAGCCCGCAGTGAAATTGCCGGGAGTTTCCGCAATCGCAGATTGGCCCGCGGTCCCCGCGATAAATAATTTTCGGTCGATTTGTCTCGTCCCACTTTCGACCCGGCGGCTGCGGGAGATCGACCTTCGTTATTTATAGTAGCATTTCACCGCTTCCGTGCGATCCCATCGGAGCGTGCACACGCACGGTGCAGGGACGAGAGCGCGGCGGCGACGACGCGGGTCGGCGACGGCGGCTTCGTCGCACGCAGGTGCGAGACCGAAGGGAGACCGACGTCTGCGGTGTGACCGGCTGTGAGAAACGTCGAAACCATAAATTCCCTCGGGTGCGCGGCTACTTCTCGCTGCAACACGAGCCAACACGGCCGCGCTTTAATTCGCGGCCGCTATTCCCGCGACGGAGGAACGCTGGACCGCCGAGTTTCCGCCGTACGGAATTTATGAAAATCCACCCGTTTAACCGGATCCCGTAATTCCGGTGTCACTTTTAACCCCTCGACCCCCGCCGCGCGCCGTTCCCCGTCTCTGTTAATATTTGAATTTGCTGCGCGCGTGATTAACCCCTTGTCGTACTATCTTCTTTATTGTTACAAGGATAAGCACTTTTTCTACTGGAAAAGGAAAATATTTATTGCGTTTGTTTACATTTACTTGAATGGTTCAATACCGACGAGAAGAGGACAGAATTTGATCCCGGCTTAAAAGAAAGGAATAACATTTATACTTCATAAGATATTAATAGAAATCTCTGTGACGAGTCGAATGGACTCGAAAATTTAAAAATATTTATTTCGTTGGTTATGTCAAAGTTATGTCATGGTGTGCGTATAGGGACTGTTTGGAATTTGTTTTTGGTAACGTAAAATAACAGAAAAATACAATTTGATTACGATTTAGAAGAAGTGAATGATATTCATATTTAACCCCTTGCCGTACCATATCCTTCACAGTTACTGCGATTAGGAATTTTTCAATTGATGTAATTTCTTAGAATGGACGGAACATTAACATTTATTCCGTGCCTGAATTTACTCGAATACTTAAATATTAACCCTTTGCACTCGAAGTCATTTTAAGTGAAAATCTAAAATAATTTTTCTGGTTTCTAGTATTTCAAAAATAATTTTGGAACGTGTTGCAACCATTTTAATGGCACCGCTCGAGTGCAAAAGGTTAATAACAAGGGATTAGAATTTTATTCCAATTTTAAAGAACAGAATAACATCCATACTTAATAATTTATTACTAATAATTTCCATCGCGAGTCGACCTAGTCAAAATATGGTAAGGGGCTAATAGATCATAAATGGAATCTTTATCACGAGTCCAACTCGTTACTATAGCGGAAAGGGTTAACCGTCCAAGGAACCCAGCATCTAACACTCTTTGTTACATAGAATGAAACTACTGCGAGCCGGAAAGTTCGTTTCTGATTTGCAGTCGAAACGGCCTCGAGTGTAAAGGGTTAATGGAGTCGTCGCCTAGCCGCGCCGCCCGGCCAACCGTATTTCGTGTCCTTCCCGATTAACCGTACACGTGTCGTCGCCTCGTGGAATCGCAATTACTCGGACCCCCGGCCCCCCAGGTACAGGTGTGTGTGCACGCACGTAACCGAACGCGGCGAGGGAGAGAGAGAGAGAGAGAGAGAGAAGTCTCCGCGGGGTAATTAACCCATTTGCATCCACGAACGTTCTAACGCGCGCATTAAACTGTCCATTATCGCCGTGGTCGCGCGCGCGCGCGCTCGCCGTCCCGGCCCCGATAAATGGATATCCACCTCCCCCCCGATCCCGTGCCCGGCCGTCATCGGACATTGTTCCCGCGCCACTTTCCATTCTTCCGATTGTCTTCGGGCTGAAAGGGTCTACGCCGCCACCACCACAAAGGAACTTTATTCGACAACAGGCCGGAGTGCTCCTTGACATGAGGAGCGAACGACGAATCCTTCTCACAGCCAACGGCAACCTTTCGAACGAATGTCCGGATTCTACAGGGTGTTCCGTAATTATGGAAACACCGGGAAATTGGGGGGTTCCTGTAGCCATTTCAAGTAACCTTTTCTTTTGCCGAAATGCAATCCGTTAACGGAGAATGCTTTCTTAACGAGTTATCAATGAGAAGAGATAGCTGCGCGCCGACGATTTTTCCTGCTGCTGCGCACGCGAGCCAGCTGACCGAAGCCTATCTCGTTCCCGGGGCGCGACGGAAGGAGAGGTCTGCGCTCCGACTTTGAGCCGCGTTCGAAGTAACAAACAAAGATTTTTGAAACAAACTATTAATTTCAAAAATTTCACAAATGTTATTAACGAGAAACTCTGCCATTCAATTGTAAATGTTGTAATCCAGAAGTTGTAATCCATGTATGTAAAACGACACAGATTGCACTAACGTTCACTTTCGCTGCACTATTATTCCAAACTAACCACGAATTATGCCTCCATGTAAATGGAATTATGCCTCCCTTTTTATGGGAGGTTGGACAGAGATGGCTGTATTGATTATAGTCAGTGAAGATTTTTACAATGTAAGTTGTTTTTAAACAGTAGGAACAGAACATGGGCGAGTGGATAAAAGTTGGTCAACTTTGAACAATCATAACTTCATGAAAAATTGTCGTAGAATAAGAATTCTTTTTTTAAAATAAAGCTTGAAGCTTTTACTTTAAGACAGCATTTCTCAATTTTAAGTTTTACGCAACCGTACCACGGTAACTTCTTTAACAGAACGCCATATTTAATATACCAAAAATACCATTTTTATCACATTGAAAAACGCCAATTTCAACAAAATACCCCGGCTTTGTAAAATTTCTATCGAGAACGCCGTTTGCAGCTAAATAAAGATCCGTCCTTCCTCTTTATTCAGAAAGAAATGAAACCTAGCTGAAATTTTTGCTAGCAAAGTTACAGCGCTTCGAAGCGACCATTGCTCGCGGTGATTGTCAGTCGGTCAATTCTCCGAATTTCGTGGTACAATTTTCATTGTCAGAGTTTCTCCGTGGCATAATTTTGTTAATCGCTGCATTAAACATTGACTTTGTCGATTCTCGCGGCCGACAGTACGCGCCTATTTTCCCGTGAACCGGGTTCCTCGGGCCCCGGGACGCGTCGTTCTCTGTTTTCCCGGCGGATCGAGCCATTTATCATGTCACCTCATTTCCTCGTCGAGTGGAGGGGCTAGGAGGGGAGGGGTGAGGCCGGGCGCGTGTCACCGGGCCACCATAAAACGGGTGTCGGTGCACGGCATCCACGCGGAACAGTCCTCGAAAACTGTCGTAAACCGCGGCCAGACAAACACACCGCAGACGTTCTCGACGCTCCACGCCCGCGCCGAGTGGATCAATTTTATGTCGGTTAATAAAACCCGAAACTCCCCTCTTATGTACTCCGGCCGTGCTTAAACTTGTACCAACCTGCTCTCCGCACGGGGGGAAAAATGTTCGATGATAGATCATCCGGGGGGGAGTTCGATGGTCTCTCGCTACTCTTACCACCGCGGATACGCAAAATTCTTAATGCGATATTAATAATGCGGCATTGATACATGGTATACATGGTGATTCTCTTTAACCCTTTGCTGCACTTTAACGAGTCAGACTCGCCACGGAGATTTCTAGTAATATATTGCTAAGTAATGATTTTGTTATTACGTTCTTCTGAGTCGGAATCAATTTCTGTGTTCTCGTAATCAATATTTAATTGTTGTAGTAAATGTATTTATAAGTAAACATAAACATCGTAGTAAATATATATATAGATAAATATAAATTTTCTTTTTCTTCTAAGAAATTATTATATTGAACTAACACATACAAAGAAATATTGGACAGTGAGTTCGAATAATTAATTCGCATAAATCAAAATTGTACGAAGAAATTCGAACAGCTAATTAAGGGTCGCGAAATTGCGATTAAATAACACTATTCTCAAGGGGCATAGCCGATTAAGATGGTCAAAACTGCCCTTAGAGGTTTTTCAGTGAGTCATATACCGTTCGATAGCTGACCAATAAAAACTCATCTGTGCAAAATTTTAACCCTGTAACTTGTCTGTGAGGGTAGTTACAGGTTAAATTAAATTTTGCGGTTTTCCGGCATTTTTCCACCTTTAGCGACTTTCTAAAATTTTGAAAAAAATATGGCTTATTTTAGATATCAAGCCGGATGTTGTAGAATTTTTTCAGAGTTTTCAGTTGCAAGCTGTGATTATCAAAAATGAAAAACCCCTAAAAAATCGGAGAATTGAAGATTTCTCGAAAACTTAAATAGCCAAAATTTTTACATTAATTCCCTGACAAGGTACTATCACGGCTCGTGTACTCAATTTTTCTCAGATTTTTTGCTCGCCTGCAACATTGTCAAAAACAATGAAAACCCAATGTGTCGATGTTTTTTGCTGTCAGAATGAACCTACTACTTTTCTAGTTTATCGCGAGTGTGGATTACGTAATTTTAAACGTTATTACAACGAAACAAACAATTTTTAACCCTGGAAATGCGAATTAAGCGAGCAAGAAAATTGTAACGAGCCGGATATGTACCAAAATTTTTCTCCTCATTACAACTTGATCGGTTGGCGGAGTGATTAAGGCGTACGACTTCAGTGCTGCTACGCTCGGGTTCAAATCCCGTTGGAGGCAATTTAATCACCCTAAACACACAAATACAAAGAAATATTAAACGGCGTCTACATATACTTGGTTCGCATAAATCAAAATTCTACGAAGAAGTTCGAACGGAAAATGAAGGTTCACCGGGAGGGCGAGCAGGGCGCGACGTGTACGACAGATGTATAGGATCGGCCGCAGACGTTCCCGCCGTTGCGGATCAATTTTATTTCGGTTAATAAAAACGAAACTTCCCCTTCTTTATTTAGGGTGTACTCAGGGTTATGGCCGTAGGTAATATACGGTGATAGAGAGACGCGCGCGCGTACGTACACATGGAACACGGGCGGGGACATTCCTTCGCCGCGGTTTACTCTCGATCAACGATCGAGAGGGAACGGTTCCCCGGCAAGAGTTCAAGAATTCGGGGGGCGGGAGGGTGGAGGGGAAAACTCGTAAAGAGGCTCGAAAGATGTTTTCGTTAAGCCATCGACTCCTATCGTTCTCCACGAGCGTGTGCTTCAATTATCTCGTCCGACCCCTTTGATGGCTTCGTAAACTGCCGAGCTGATATCGAATTAGTCCGATTTACGATCATAGTTTTCTCTTCGAATAGAAATAAAAAAGATATAGTAAAAATACAAAGGAAATTTAGTGAAGGTTAATAATAAATCTAAAATTCGTTGCATATATTATACTTTCGCCGATGGGATTTCAATACATGTGCTCGGAAATACTTTTAATAATTAATTGTATATATACTATTAATGAAAAAAGTCTTCCTAAATCGTCAAAACAGAAATTGTGCTTACAACATATGCACGAAGTAGCTCTATTAAATATATAAATAATAATAAAGTAAATAATATTTTTATTATAAGAATATCAATTTCTGCGGTCGAATTAAACTGAGAATTTGTTCCTGCCATTAATAATTTCTAAAAGCAATTTTCATTAGCTTCTGTTTGAAAGTAAAATAGGAATTTATTTTCTACGATAATAAATCTTGATAATACTGTTTCAGTTTCATTTTTACTATAAGCACGGTAATATTAACCCTTTGCTAAAAATGATAGTGCCACATTTCGAAAGAATGTTTATCGAATCTACTCATCTTCAACAAAATTGTTAAGAGCTATTAATTGTTGCACGAGTCACAAAATTCGATTCCCAGATGTATAAAATATGCTCCAGACAATACAAAACTGAAACACAGTGACTCTGAACAAATATTCTGGCTTTCCAAATTAAAATGGCTTCGACTGCAAAGGGTGAAATTTCAGAGACCGTCGCTTCGCTTTGTAGTCGATTGAAATCGTTAACAGAGCGTGCGAAATTTTAATTCTAGCTCGGACGGATGTTACTTAGAGCGGCGTCGGACGTCGCGGAGCAGCTTGTCGGGCGAGCTGATCAAAATTCTCGATTCGGTCGCGTAAATGGAGAGCCTCGGAGTAATCTGCGCGCAAACTGCGACCGCGCCGAGGCACAATGGGGGACGGGAGAGTTTCGGCGCTAGTTCGACGAAATCTATTTTCCAAAATAGCGTCCAGCCGCGCCGCGACTGTTTATCCTGGCCGGTTAGACCGGTCCATCTTCGCATGTATTTGGGTTGTGTGCGGTCGCCGAGCGTGTGCCTCGAAACGGCACGGATATGCCGGCCACACGGAAATAACCATTTGTTTCGAGTCAGCGTTTCCGTGGAACCGCTCCGACCTCTCTAATTATTTCATTTCGGCAGCGAGTCGCTTTCCGTTTCCGGGCTGAGATAGAACAATTTTGTATTGCAATAATTATGGAAGAAATTGTCAGTGGGAAAAGTTGCTTCGATCTTGTTGATCATCAATTTAAAGGGGTTGAAAATGGAAGAATAATGTATTATCTTTTATTAAGGTATGGTAATGATAATGTGTTTTATTAAGGTATAATAATGATAATGTATTTTATTAAGGTATAATAATGATAATGTATTTTATTAAGGAAGCTTTTGTTTAGAATAAATTCTTCTGTAGAAACTAAGGCAGAACAATTTTGCGCGGCAATGAATTTTGGTAAAAATTATTGGACTCTGAAAAATTGTTGCAATCTTGTTGACAATCAAACTTACCTTTAAATTTGTTAATCGGTTTTTTAGAATCAGAAGAAATTTATGTTAGATCACCATCGATCTCGAAGAAATACGACGCGTATAAGTAATCGATGTAATACATACGGAATGGAATATATAATTTAACAATGGCTGCCGTGGAATGGTCCGTAGCACCCGCCCCGCGAGAAATTAATTACGTAACTGTTGTCTATCGATCGCTGGTTACCTCTCATAGCATACCTCCGATGATCTCATGGCGTTAGATGGTGGACAAAAAGGAGAAGAGGGTGTTGCAGATGGTCGCTAAACGACGATCCATCTATCGATGTTATCCGACTGTCGGAGCACTAGAAAAAAATCTATTGTTAACCCTTGGCGGACGACGACTTTTTCGACCAAGCTTTTCGTAGCAGGACGAGACGATTTCCATTATTTTTGCTTCGACGTAGAAGAAATTATAATCATATTTGTATTCAGTAGAGCTCGCATAAAATCTTCAGCACGAGCCGGACTCGTTTATTATAGCGCAAGGGGTTAAACGGCACGCCTCGGTAGTTCGGTCGGTCCGAAAATTCTCGGAATACCCTAGAGTCGCCTAACTTTATCGGACACTGCATCGCGGGCGGGCGAAGTCAAGGGCGGCAGAACCGGAAGCCTGAACAAAAAACTGGGAACCGGGGTTGCAGTAGCGTACAGCCAGAACCGAGTAGCATTGTCAGCGGAATTCAGGGGGGAGAGGCAGCCGGAATTCCCAAAAAGTCACGTCATCTGGTGTGCCGGGGGGTAGTGGTGGCGCAGTCCGATCGGAAATTCGCGCAAGATTCGGCCGTAAATTATCGACAAGCATCGCAGCCGATACAATCGTTCGATTCCCATATGGCGTGGGGCTCCTTATCCGAGGGGTCAGGCCCGCTACTAACTTTCCAATTTTCATGCAGTCCGGCCGGCTCGTTCCCCGCTATCCTGCGATCTATCCCACAGAGAGCGAGAGCGAACCGAAAAACCGTTCCGCCTCGCTGTCACAAAAGGTTCGCCCCCTCTCGGGGCGAGGCTCGCGCCCGACACGACTTTCCCCGAACCCGGAGGATTCGTCATCGACACCAGCGGAAACAGAGAGAGTATCGAGCTGGCGAAAGAAATGGAAATATTATTATTATCATTGTCATTATCATTGTCATCGTTATCGTCATTGTCATCGTCATTGCCGTCGTCATCGCGATTGTCATTGTCATTATCTTTATGGTCATCGTTATCGTCATTGTCATTATCTTTATGGTCATCGTTATCGTCATTGTCATTATCTTTATGGTCATCGTTATCGTTATCGTCATTGTCATCGTTATCGTTATCGTCATTGTCATTGTCATTGTCATCGTCATTGTCATTGTCATTGTCATTGTCATTATCATTGTCATTATCTTTATCGTCATCGTCATTGTCATTATCTTTATGGTCATCGTCATTGTCATTGTCATTATCATTGTCATTATCATTGTCATTATCATCGTCATCGTCATCGTCATCATCATCATTATCGTCATCGTTATCGTCATCGTTATCGTCACCCTCATTGTCATCATCACCATCGTCATCGTCATCGTCAACCTCATTGTCATTATCGTCATCCTCAACCTCATTGTCATTATCGCCATTGCCATCGTCATTGTCATTATCATTATCGCGATTGTCATTATCGTCGTCGTCGTCATCGTTATTGTCATCGTCATCGTCAACCTCATTGTTGTTATCGCCATCGTCATCGTCATCGTCAACTTCATTGTCATTACCACCATCGTCATCGTCATCGTCATTGTCATTATCATTATCATTGTCATTGTCATTGTCATTGTCATTGTCATTGTCATTATCATTATCATTATTCTTTATTAACGGACCAGTAAGGTCCTCTTGACTTACATGGAGTTAATATACATAGTTCTGAGTAACCATATAAATAGTATAAAGAAAAAAAGGACAAAAATGATACTATAATATAAAAGTAAAACATGAAGAAATTATATAGTGTGTGTTTTAATAGCTAACATTGCTATCGCTGGCGAAGCACGGTTCGATCCCTCCCGTGATCTTCGATTCGATCCGGTAACGAAACGATTTTCGCGTCGACGGGGGTGCGGCACGAGTCGAAGGAGTTTATAATAACGCGTTTAAGCAGACGCGGAACAGCCGCGGCTCGATGGAGAGCCAAGAGCGGAGGAGCCGAGCAAGCGTTAATAACTAACCGGTTCACGCAGGCGGTCGTCCGCGATAAGAAACAAGTTTAATAACGGTTTTCCACGGCTTCGTTCGCGGGCCATATATCACCGTGGAGAACGCGGGCAAATGAAATCTGCATCTGAATCCGCGTTTTTATTCAATTATCCGGCAGCGGTTTAATAACACCGCGTCGCGGCCAACGCCGGTGTCAATCATTCTCCGCTTCTGCGATCCAGCGCCGGCCCCCGGGGCCCCGGCTGAATTCGTAATTCCGTACGTAGCCGGAAACGCTTCGCGAAACTTGTTGTTTACTTTTGTCAATTAGCGGGGAACGTCGCGGTGGCAGCCGGTCCGGTAAAAAAACCGGACGAATTAACGACGACTCGCGGTCCGAGTATCGTCTCTAGCCGGCGTTTCGGTCAGAAGGCCGGACAAGTAATATTATAAGGTGTAATAACGTACCACCTTGTTTTTATTCAATTTTAGTTTTATAAAGAAGCGTTCTTCGTCGAAGGTTGGGCTATTTTCTGCTTATCGAAAGAATTGCGTGACTTTGCTAAAAAAAATCGCAGCTAGGTTTCATTTCTTCCTAAATAAAGAGGAAGGGCGGACCTTTGTTTAGCTGCAAACGGCTTTCTCGATAAAAATTTTACAAAGCCGCGGTATTTTGTTGAACTTGGCGCTTTTTAATGTGATCAAAATGCTAACTTTTTTGGTATATTAAATATGGTGTTCTGTTTAAAAAGTTACCGTGGTAAGGTTGAGTAAAACTTAAAATTGTGAAATGCTGTCTTCAAGTAGAAGCTTCAAGCTTTAATTTAAAAAAAGAATGGTTAATTTACGATAATTTTTCATAAAGTTATCGTAGGTCAAAGTTGGTCAACTTTTGTCCGTTTTTCCATGGTTTTTTCCTCCTGTTCAAAAAGTTCGATTAAATTGTGCCCTTGTTTATATAATTTATTATTTATTACATAATATAATCCAACATTCTAGTAAATGCAGCATTCTATTACATACACATTCTTCATTAACCCCTTGAACTATTACGTCTTTCAGACCTACGTTGGTTACGACTGTTTCGTTCTTAATTATCTCTTTGACATCATGAGATGATTTTAGTGTCCTGATCATCCTCTTTTACTTTCAGTTCAAAATTCTGACGACGGGGGATTAAAATTTTGTTTCGATCTAATAGAAATGGTTGGCAGCCATTTTTATCGAATCGTGCGCGAAACATTCGTCACGAGCCTGGCTCGTTATTCTAGTGCAAGGGGTTAATTAACGAACCAGGAAGAGCATCGCGGCGAAACTAGCCAGCATAATTCAAATCCGGCGTTCCAGGCTCGCCAAGAAACTGTCTTCGTTCGGTTCAACTTCGAGAACTCGGCTCCCACTCCGACCACCTCTTTCCCGCCGCCACCCTCTTCGTTCGATCCATTAAGCGAATCTCCGTATACGAGGCGAAATACGAAGAGCTAACGAGGCCCATAACAAGTGAGCGCGAAATGATCTACGCTCGCGGCTCCGGTGCCAAGCATCGGGCGGCGCGCACCGTCCGCAATTACGCGGGGATCGTAGCAAAATTTCAATGACGCGACGAAACAATAGAACACTTGTTGATGCGCCCCGTAGACAACGCGCGTGGAAGAGCGGTGCCGGAAAAACGGGCGGAAAATAGCCGCGTAGCGGAAAATAACCGCGTAGCGGAAAATAGATACCAAGACGGTACGTTTATGGAAAAGAATGCGACATTAACCCTTTGCACTCGAAGCCTTTTTAACTGTAAATCTGAAATAAAATTTCTGCCTCACAGTATTTTCGTTTTATGCAACAAAGTGCACTTTTATGCATACGAAATTGATTCTTGTCGCTCATACCAATAGTTTAACTATATTAACTAATATTTACTCTTATTTACTCTAATTTAGTTCAAAAATTTTCGTTGCTATTTCGATTTTATTTATTTTATTAACTGCGAAAGAAATCTAATATCTAAAAGCAGTGTTTAGTAATATTGAAGCTTAGGGTAGTACAGTCTAACACATTTATATCAATAACAGGTATCAAATTATTGATTCGCAGGCAACCAATCGGCGGTAAAAGTCGATTTATAGGTTGTATCGATCGATAAAGTGTTAAGCTGGAATAAAATTCAGTATTTCACCATTTAAATAAATCTCGACAAACGTGATAAATATATATTTCCTCTTCCCTCTAAGAAATTATTACAATAGAAAAAGTGCTCGTCCTTCCAACAATGAAGGAAACAGTACGTCAAAGGGTTAAACGATTAGCAGTGAATTCGCAGTGAAAATCGCGTGGCGGCGAAGTCGCGCGTAATCGCAGCGACTGCATAAAATTAGCGCCGCCGACTATTATTTTCAGCATCCCCAACCCCGGCGGGCCCCGATGGAGCACGTTTACGATCGTTTTCAAAGCGTAGAGACTGAATGGAGCGAATTTACGATCGTTCGCGGCATAATTCCGCGGGGGGGGGGGGAGGTAGTAGGGAGTCGGACACGCGGGGAGCCCGCTCTTTTACGACGTAGTTTACGTTGTAATTCAGCGGCGATATTAGCAAATATACATTGTAATTCACTAATATTACGAGTTTGTATTTTACGGAGCGCATCGAGGATCGCTCGCGTGTGCGCGAGCGCGCGTGCGCGTGATTCGGCTTCCTCGTCGGATTAAAACGGCAACCGATCGTAAATCAGCTACGGCGGAGTCTACACTTTGTAAGCGATCGTAAACGCGCCTCTATTAGGCCCTCCAGGCAACAAATAATCGTCGGAGTCTACTTTCCCGGCTGTGATTAGAGCTTCTACAACACGTTCGCGAGTGTGCCTGACCCCGAGCGTAGACCCAATAAACGCGATCCCGGTAGAGGAGTAGAAAAGAGTTCTACGGGTTCGTAAAATGCGACGCCGGCAATCAACCGGGTCTGCATCGGGGTTTTGCGCCGCGCCGGCCGATCGTAAATCTGCTCCATTCAATCTACGGTTCGCAAACTGATCGTAAACGTGCGCTAACCGGTGGGGGCCTCGAGGCCGTCGAAAGTCGTGAGGCCGTTTCGCCGATCTACGATCTTCGAAAAATTTCGCGCCGGGACGGGCCGCGCGAGCCGCGATCTCGCGAGACACGAGTTCTGCGGTTTAGAGATCGTTAATGCCGTTATTTATACTTTTAGCGGTATCTGTATCTTTGATCGAAGTTTCGAAGAGTCGATCCGCTTGTTTGTTCGGCGATAATGTTGCGAGAATGAGATGCAAATTGCAAACGGTGTTTTTAACCGTTCGTTTTACGCGGAATATGGGTAGAAGGGGTTAGGGCTTAATGGGGACGTCTTTAAGATGGCTTATTTTAGACGTTAGGAAGACGTCTAGTTTGGGGTATAGTTAAAACGTCGTATTTCAGAGGTTTGGAGGACGTCTAGTTTGGGGTATCGTTAAAACGTCTTATTTCAGAGGTTAGGACGACGAAGAATTTTGTACGTCATTAAAACGTCTTAAAGACGTCTGTAGAACGCGTTGATTTGTAACACAGGATGTTTCTAAGACTTTCAATTTTGTATATCATTAACACGTCTCAAAGACGTCTCATGACAGGCGTTTCAAAAACGTAATCTACCATATCATAATCTTGACTTGCAACACAGGGTGTTTCTATGACGTTTCTACGACGTTCGTAGGACAATAGAGACATCTCAAAAACACTAAAATTATCAAATAAATTCAAAATAAACAAACTTAAATAAATTCAAACTTGTCGTTATTAAAAAATATTATACACTGACCGCGTTTAGATCTCGGTAGTTCAACTATCATTGTTAAATAAATTAAATCTTGCTATTCCCATAAAACAATAAACAATAAACGTCTTAAACTAGTCTCAAACGAAATACTTCAACTACCCTAACTACCTATAATTAATCAGTAATCAACTATTATACGTAACTATATATACTAATAAGATTTTCTAACCGCAATTAAGAAATTGAACAAACAAATACGATAAATTTCTTCTACCCGCCAATAAATTCGCCTGAATTTTCGAAGAACCATATCGCGTTAATTGGAAATCGAGCCGACGCGCGGCTGAACGTTGAATATAAATAACGATGATTTCTATTTTCGTTTGACCCCGATTCGTGCATCTACGACCAATTGTGCGCGGTTCTATCCACCGTTCTACGGTTTACAGCTGTTCGTTAATTTATCGCGTCTGCCCTAGAGACTCCGCGCAACTATCCGCGAGAAGTCTGCTGCCGGCCCCGTAGTCTAGACGGCAACGCAATTAATTGCGAGTCTACTTTCTCACTTCGCCTCTAATCTCTACGATCGATTTACTGCGGCCGGTCTCCGTTCTGCACTGTATATACGTAGACTCTCCTACTGCTGCTAGTGACCGCGAATACACTCTCTTCGCTCTTGCGAAGGTTTACTGCTCAATTCCGCCACACCGCGACGATCTTCTTGGCCACTTGGCGATCTAATAGAATCACCTTCGCGCGCGTTCTTAGCATAGTCGCGAACTCGAATCAACAATACCGCGGCGATCGTTCCGCGAAGGTATACGTCGTATTGTTAGAGTAATTGTGTTATGTAGAATCAGGATTTCTCTTGGCAATTTCGTTGATTGTTGGCAGTTTTTAGTAGCGGTTTTAATAATTTTTTTTATTGTGAGAAGAGAGGTTTGTGTCTAGTTTTACTTTTATTGCTAGATTTTGATGATAGAAGATTTGAGATTTGTTTCGATTTAATAAATAATTATTGGCAGTTGCATTTATTGAATTTTAATAACATTAATTTATCTTCCGTACGATTTTTAATTATTAAATGTAAGCTTCTTTAAACTAAGATGTACACTAACGGCTAAAAGTTTAGAATCACTTTTCAGCGTAAATATAAATTTCAAGAAATACCAAATTCATTTTTTAAATATTCATTATATTCAGATAATAGGGTGAGAATGTGACAGTCTTTTTACATTTTTTTACTCTGACTAATATAGCTATCTATAACGTTGACATAACCTCGGTTAATGGCTAAATATGAAAAAAAGTATTTCGGTAATTTTACAGTGAACTAGTCTCTCTAAAACAGTGAGATTTCCCTGTTAAAAGTCCTAAGCTGCTACATAGAATCAACCGCGCAGGCTAGAAGGCACCAGTTTCGCACGACCGTTCCGTTCACCGTCGCCCACCAGGGTGAATCAGCCACCCACCCAGTTTTCCCATTTCCAGGCGATTTCACCGGCTCGTTAGCGAAACTTGGTCCACCTCCGGCGCGCGCGCCAAGGCCGCTCGGTTTCTCGTGTGGGCCCCGGGCGAGCGTGTCTCTCTACGCATGCCTCTATGCGTGTGCCTCCCTATGTATGCACATATAGGGGGAGACACGAGGGATTCCGGTTCGGCTCTCAGGCTCGACGCGACGCGGCGGATAGCTCTCCGCAGCCGGAAATGCGAAAAAGCGTGGCCGCGCTCGCGCCGGTACAAATAAGGCCGCGGGCACACCTACACGCGGGCGCGGACGTGTGGGAGAGACACACGTCGGCCACACGGAACACAGAGAGACGTGTGTCGACTTCCTCTCACGATCCGCGCGGATCCATGAATGGTCTCTCTCCGTGGGCCTATCAATGGGCTTACGCGCTACCCACACGCGCGCGCGCCTCCTGCACGCGGATTCTCCGGCGTTCGCGCGTTCACCAGCCTCGCCGGGTCACGTGCAGAACGCGCTCTCTCACGCGACCGAGCCACGACTGCTAACACCGGACGAAATCCTCCTCCGTGATCTTCTGCCGGATTTCCTCCGGACGAAGGTCGAGCGATCGAACGGGCACGATGGAACAGCGAAATGCGTTTCCGGCGACTTTTTACGCTGGGCACCGAATTTTGTTTATGGTTGTCTGTCGAGCCGGTTTCGCAGCGGACTTTGCAGACGTTCGATGCAATTTCCTGCACCTACGCGGGAATATGGGACGTAATTTGTGAAACAATTGTTTAGCGATAAGGTGGTCTTTGTACTTTTTTAACCCCTTGCGATTTTATTTGATTTTCTTGGATTAGAATTTCATGTATCATCTCTGAATTGAAAGGAAATTTGCTTTAATTGTTAAATTTAAGTTTGAGTCAATTTAGTTAAATATAAATTTGATTCAATTTAGGTAAATCTAAATTTGATTCAATTTAGGTAAATCTAAATTTGAGTCAATTTAATCAAATTTAAATTTGAGTCAATTCAGTTAAATCTAAATTTAACGCCGCAAAAAAACGTGTTCGCCGCTAAGAGTTTCTATAAAATAAAAACACTAATAAGTAAATAATAAATACATAATAATAACAATAAAATTTCAGCAAATACTTTAAATTCCCAGTGAAAATAACTCCGCCAGCAAAGGGTTAACGCCGCAAGAAAAACGTAGCCGCCTTTAAAAGTTGAAGTAAACTTCTTTTACTGCTCCGAGCAAGATTCCGCCTGATTTACCTGCGATACCTGGGCGTCGGGTGTCGCAAGCGCCGAGACGCGTCGCAAAGATAAGACGCCCTAAAAGCGTTTAATCCGTCGGCAGTCCGTTTCCGGGGTTGGGCCGGCAAAGTTGGTAAGACTGATTAGTCGTGGAATAATGCGGGAAACGAGGCCTCCTCCTCCTCCTCCTCCCCCTCTCGGCCATTGTCGCAATAATAAGAAAGTTTCGCGGGTGGACGGATTTTCGGAAGCGTTCGAGAGGAAGTGGCCGGGCTAAGTGGCAGTTGGCTAATAAAATGCGCGGCTATGGGGGTCCCTTTCTTGAGGGGGGGAGAGGGGGCACGACTTTTTACCGCAGTCGAAACTCCATTATAAGCCACTTAATTTAATATTCTTGCTGCATAGTCATGAGAGCCGGAGCAGCGCGCGTTCCGTGAGACGGTAACTCAAGTAACTAAAGCAGCGGACAACTTTCCTCAGGGGCCACGCCGGATATTGCCCACGCGCTTCCGACGCGGGCCGAGCGGAGGCCGGAGGACGCGAGTTATGTCCCCGCTTTACGCGTCGGCTGCTGAACCAACGCGGAACGAAACCCGCGAGCCGAGCCGAGCAATTTGTAACGACACGCTCGCGGGTTGCCGCGTGTGCCCGACGGAGGAACCCGTTTTCTTTACGCGGCGGGTCTCTTTCTTAAGAATTCCGCTCGGACATTGTTTCTTCTTACGGCCATTGTAATTTCGAAGGACCGTGAGCAGCGATGATGCTCTTTTACAGATACAGACTCGATGACTACGATGATACAGATTCTTTTGGCCGGTACTAAGAGGGTTAGAATCGGTCGCTGCGATTATTTAATCAGGTAGATATTATGATTCTGGGGCACGTGCATTCTTTCATTTAGAGAAACTTTAAGGAGTCTGTCTAGGAGTATTTCATTATTGTTTGACGATGTATCGCTGTTGCGAAAGTGTAGACGAAGAGGATCTTAAACTTTGATGTGAAATGTTATTATCTTGTTTAATTGTTTTCAGCTGAGAGATTGATCTGATAAATCTAAAAAAATTGTGTGAAGTGTGTCAGAATGGGTAGCACATATATGTGATTTTTTAGAATTTTTTTATCGGCCGATTATTGTTAAATCGCTAATTAATAGGTCTTTTTAATATTTATGTGAATTTGTCGAGCGAATGGCGAAAAAAAGCCTTAATATAAATAAATGATAAATTACAATATGAACGCACTCTCCGCCTTCAGTTTCCCTCTTCAGCAACGATATAATGCCTCCATAATACCTACGTCCCGAATTATTGTACCAACATTTTACAATCACTCTCTTTTATCCACTACGACGAAGATAGTTCAAAGTACCGATAAATGTAGCCAGCCATATCCTCCGAAGAAAAAGGGAGTGACGTCGACGACGGTACCACTCTTAATACCGCGGAATGGACTGTTCGTCTTGATTTTCCCTAGGCTGGCAAAGGCCGGTTATCGTTCCAGATATTGTTAAATATATCAGTCGGCAGACTATTTTATTAGAGCCGCGCCGAGTAGGCTCGCGAAGGGACAAAGGAACGAGGATATACGGAGTGCCGTGGAAGAAGAGGAGCCGGAAAGAACTACCGGCGTGTCCTGAGCAGACGGAGGAACACGGTGGAACACGGTGGTGTTGCGAAGAAACACGGGGGGACACAGTGGGTTGCGAAGGAACACGGGGAAGGCAGGGGGATGCGAGGAGAGTCCGCGCGGTGCCGGCAGTTTTATTCGATGGATGGAAAACAACAATGTTTTAATCCGGACGTCGCGTACACGCGGACGGACAGCAGGTTGAACGGCTACAAACCGAGGATAGCACGGGCAGAGAGGATACACGGAGGGTGCGCTAATGAATTCGGTTGCCGCGAAGAAATCCTCTGTTTCCTCTTCCGTGGTTTCACGGCCCCGCTGCAGCTAACTCTGCAACATGGTGTATCAAATTAAGCGTTTCCGGCTTGACTCGATGCTTCAACCTAATTTCAATGGACTTTCCTCTTTTTCACGGTCGACAGACTTCGCGATCCTGGCGCTTCGGACTTCTCTATCCCTCGTCGGCACTTAACAAATAGATAATTATCGAATGTAATAAAATAAATTCAGTATATATATATATATAATTCAGTAAACTAATTCAGTAAATATATTCAGGCGATATTCGTTCAGTTAGATGATAGTTTATGATAGTATCTGTTCGATAAAAATGAGCTTTAATGGAGCAATTATTAAGGCCGTGAATTTGACATAATTTTTACTACTAATATTTTTATTTAATTCTCTATTTAGTACCTATCAATTTTAAAAGACTCCCGACCACACTGAATATTTATTTCAATATTTTATTCTACTTTTCTACTTCTGATATTAAACATTCTTTGTCAACTTTCAAGTTCTATCACCATAAATTATTAACATACAGATCTACGAAAGGAAAATTTCCATTTCGCGAAATTAGAATTTAGTCGATCCATTAAATCCATTAAAATTTTCTGAAAAAATACATTAGCAATAGAATCCAGTATTGAATAAAAATTAAGAGGACTTTAAATAAATTTTAAGTAACAACTTAAAACAATGTAAATGTTTTCTCGTTTTACATCATATTTCATTCTGTCAGTCACTGGCGACTGACGCGGCCTGAACGAACAGTTTAGTGTCAGTCACCGATGACTGACGCGGTAGTCAACGCTTTAATTTCGTCCATTCGAGCCGCGCGAACTTTTCACCGCGCGCGATATCATCGAGGAAGAATTGCGCAAGGAGTCTGGCGTGGAAACCGTTCGGGATTCGGGTCGCGAAGTCTTGGGGGCAGCTGTGCGCGTCGGCCGACACAGTTTTCATTTCAAGCGAGTTGACAATGGCCCGCGAAAGAGACACCGTCCGCCGCGCCCGCGCGGCTCCCCGGCATTGTGTCGTCGGCGGAGCGCACCTTCATTTACCCGTGGCCCTTCTTCGTATCGGTCCAACTTCCTCCGCAGCCTAGTTTCACCGGCCTCCCCGACGCCCGCCGCGTCTTTGTCCTTTTTCGCGCGTAGAAGCCGGGGCGGCGAGTATTCATCGCGGCGCCGCCAGGCCAGGATTCCACGCACGCTACAACTTCATTCACTCGCTTTCGCTTTTCGTTCTTTCGTTCACTTTTGTCCCCGGACGCCGAGAGGAAATCATTCAGACCGCGCGGAGCTTCGCGCCGCCGGTGAACAATTCGCGGCGCGGCCGAGATGAGGAGAAAAATGGCGATAGAATGGAGGGATTTCATTGGCTCCCTGGAAAAATAATTTTAGAACAGATGGCACGGAATATGGAAATTGCATTTGCAAGGAGTCAATACATCAATCAATTTTACTATTTTATAATTATAATCCTTCTTATATCTTCGTCTTCAGAATTGCGATTTTTTAACTCTTTGCATCTCTCTTTTTCTATATATTTTTATGATAGTTAAGAATTTATTTCATATATTTGGAAACGAGACATCGAATTCTAATAATATAAATTTCATTTTACAACGTTCAAGTTATATTATTAAATTTTTTGGTAATGACAGTGTTAATCATTTTTATGCGACAATTGTTTGAAACGTGTATGATAGATGCGATTAATATAAGAAATACGATAAGAGCGAACATTTGCATAAAACATTTACATAAACTCCTTTGTCCAGGCGTATATTAACATGGAAATTGTTGCGGGAGATTTAAATAAATCCAATCTCGCCATTGTTGTAATACAATAAACAATAGTCTCGTTAAGGTCTCGGTTTGCGCGAGGCTTAAAAGAAACTGCAGTTGCCCGACAAGCCGGGGCACACTTTTATTGCACTTTCTTGCGTTCCTAATTGGATGTACTTATCCTTTCGTGGATCTAACAACTCGAGTGTTGCAGGCCCTTTGTAATTCCCCGGGCCCTCTGCCGTGATTAACCCCTTGACGTGTTTTGACGAGTCCGGCTCCGCGATTTCTAATAATAACCTGCGCGAATGTTCCTCGAGCCGAGCTAAAATTCTGTTCACTTTCTATTAATATCTAAGCGATGAAATAATAAACACAGCATAAATATGGCGTAAATATATAAA
Organism: Augochlora pura; assembly: GCF_028453695.1. Classification (NCBI taxonomy): domain Eukaryota; kingdom Metazoa; phylum Arthropoda; class Insecta; order Hymenoptera; family Halictidae; genus Augochlora; species Augochlora pura. The sequence goes on from NC_135778.1 coordinate 8,395,745, forward strand.
ATTAATACTACATTATTTACAGTATAATGATTATTAATAAATTATTAATAAGTTAATATATAATTATAATTTACATACCAGACACGTGAATTTTTCTCTCCACGCAAGATCAAATTAAACCAGTCTTCCAAAAATAATTTTTTCTTGCAACATTGTCGCGCCATTAAGCGTCGATGATTTTCCCAGATCATGCTTAAGGCTAGCAGAATTCGATCAGCTGGGTTTCAATTGGAGATAGGAACGGAGCGACCCGTTAACGAGGAAGAACAACGCGGTAATCGTCCGCGGGAACAATCGCCGATTCCCGACGGGTCTACACAGAACGGGTTAACTGGCCACGCGAACGATCCATTAACAACGAAGAACCAGCGCCGTAGCGCAAACCCGGTTTAGATAGAATTAATTACGCTTAGGAAGCTGGAAAGTTAACGGGGAGCCCGGGCGTGATTAAATATTTCGGCCGCGTGCGTTTGATGCTCGCGGCAACGGATCAACAGAGCCGACGTGATTAATGCCCGGTTACGATTAATTATCAACTTTGTTGCAGTTTATTCAGCCTCGGTGACAGGCAACCGCGGCGCGGAAAACGTTCCGCATTGTGCGTGTAATCGGTCTTTCCAGGACGGATCGAACCACCCCTCTCCTTCCCTCCCACCCTCCCCCCTTCACCGGCATTTATCATCTACCGATTAATATTAGTCAACATGGTTGCATTCTCTTCCGCTTACAAGCTCTCCGGGCAATATGGCCGCCGCCACCGTGCTCCCTTATCTCCGGCAACAGTCCGCCCTTCGTAATTTTTCATGGTTGCCGGTGTGCCGGCCGCCGCCGAGAATGTTGCACAGCTCGTTTGGCCGCATCATTATACCGCCGCTGATTCGTGTAAGTGGACCGCGTGCGCGCGCGCGCGCACGCTGCTGCTGCTGCTGCTGTCGCAAGATAAATTCTCCCAGAAAAATGGCCGACTTTTCTTTCTGACCTCTCACGGTGTGTCCCGCGACTCGGAAGCGAAAGGTCCTCTACCATCGTGCCTGCATACTGTTACACACGTAATTTATTATTCCTGCCGCGTCTTCGGGCCGATTAAGCGAAATTTATCGCACCTTACGAAGTCGTCGTCGCCTCGATATGGACGACGGAAACACCGTCGACGATTTTTTCCTGCTTCCCTCACGTTTCCCGGCCGATTTTTCTTAGCTTTGAGGGATGGCGTATTTTATAGTGGACATGATTCGGTATTGTTGAAGAGCAATACGTAGACCGCATCGCCAACTAGTTAACCGTTTGCACTATCGTTAGATATGTATATATTTAATCTATACATATGTATGATAATATGCCAATACATAATACTAAGTCCATCGAGCACGCGAGACGCACGTAGTCATCGCAGCGAGGCTTGAACAAGAAGAAGGAGCGCCACGCAGTCGGGAACAAAAGAAAGACGTGAAGCGTCATTGATATAGGGGGCACATCGATCATATCGTTACGCCTGATTTCCAACAACTATTGGGTTGGCAAGAAAGTAATTCCGGTTTGCACCAGTAAATAGCGTTGCCAAGAGTCATAACCTTGAAAATAGCCTACTAGGGTCGTCCGTAAATATTAATAAAGAACATTAGTGCTGGGCATTAATAAACGTCAGGGATGATATTATAGACATCATAGCGATATCATGGATACCATGGACGATATAATGGACATCATAGCTAATATCGCAAAACGTTGCTTTCGCCAATGATATTAATTAAACCGGCACCGCTCAAGGATCACTGACAGCGATCATCGACGCCCTTTGGTTTGCTTGGCTTCGTTTGATATTTTTCATTTTATTTGTTTATGCATTCGGATGCTCATTATAGGGACGAAACAAAACAAGTCGGAACAAAGCGAAGGACAATAGCACAGCGGGGGCGATGGTCATTCAGCACCATTGACAGATAAACGTAACGTCAACGTCAGCGAGACGAGCGTCGAGGTATACATTGTCCGTGATTTCAACATATCGATTAATTAACTCTTTGCGCACGAAGTTGTTGCGCAGAATAATTACGTTTTCTTTTTTGCAGTTCTTTAATCTGTTGAGGGATGAATTTTTATAGTTGGCCATTTAATCTTTTTGTTACAAAAGCCTTGACATAACCTTAACTTTTCGTTCTTTATTTTTTTAATACGAGATTTTATTGATAGACAAATACTGATACAAGCAAATAAACAATAAAACAAAGAGAGAGATATACAAAAAAAACCAGCAAGCAAACAAGCAAGCTGCCAGAAAAAAAAGCAACCAACAAAATAGACAGATGAACATGAAGCAAGCAGACATACAAATCAACCAGGAAGCAAGCAAATAAATCAACAGGCAGACAAACAAGCAAACAAACAAATAAACAAGAAAACAAAGAAACAAATAAATAAGAAAACAAACGTGCAAGCAAACGTACAAACAAACGAAGATTTCTTGAAAATAGCCGTCGGCTACTCCCAGAGCTACCCATCTCGTAATCCAGGTGTAGAAAGTCACCTATCACCTCGCCAATTAATCCAGTTCGCCAACGTAGAGCCGACCACATCGAATCGTCGGCTTAGAAACGCCTCGCCTTATCCCGCCGGAATAACATCTGTTGTTGTCGCCGGGGCGCCCCTCGGCACTCGTTCCCGTCGTGCCCCACTGCGGGGAGTGACAGGTGTCAAAACGGGCGTGCGGTGCCCATCATCCAATCCACCTCAACCGCCTCGCCGAAACGTGTTTCCTCGATTGCCTAACGAGCCGATGCCCGCAAGTCTCCCATTTTCCGAAAAGAGGGGGATAGGGGGTCTCACGAACAGAAAAGCAGTCAACGGAACACGAGAATAGGGCACACCGTGGATAATCGATCGCCGTTCGGTCTTTGCCCTTTTCCAGGGGGGTGAACCTTTTGCGGCGACCTCGGCTGCTGCATTAAGACTCGACGATATTAGCGTTCTTCTGGGTCGCAGGGCGTAGCGCGCCGAAATGTCGCAAATCCGTACGCCGAATTTAGCGGGCTCGTAAATCCCGTTTCGCTTGCTCGCGACGATACTCGGGGTTTCGACGAGGTTACGACGTGACGACGCCTAGTTAAATTGGAACTCGACGAAGGAATAGTAACAACTTTATATACCTTTAGACTCGATCGTACAAATTATGTTCGAGGTATTCCGTGCTAGAGACTGTTGCGTTGTTCGATGTGTCCTTGGCGAGTGTCTTTTGTGTTCTGTCGGTTCCGTATCGTGTCGCGTATAACGTCGACATTGCAAAAGCTCTGGAAAATAATGGTTTGTATATTGCTCTGTCAATGGGTTCGCTCACGGAGGTCTCGAGGCGGTATCCGACGGCATCGGTCGTGGTTATCTCGCGTTTGGTCTTCTTGAGACCGAATGCAGGGGTAGTAATTGAGGTAGGGGGTAGGGGCAGTAATTGAGGGGCAGGATAGCGTCCCGATTTCTGCGCGCGAAACGGTTTCTGGGTCAGTGGGGGATGATCGAGTGCGCGAAAACGATCAGGCCAGGTGGACCTCCGTGTGCGTCACCGCGATTCTTCCGTTCGATATGGTGTTGCTTTGTGGTCGGGATAATGGTGGACCCAGGGGCGCAGTCACTCGGAAGCGGATTAAAGGTGTCGGTGCGTTTCGATTGTGCCAACTGTTCCGTCGAAACGGATTCGGTCGGTTGTAAATTATTTATCAATCACCGGTCGAACGACGGAGGCTTCGGCGTTGCCGCGCTTCGGGCATTGTTGCAGTTTTGGCGATTGTTGTGTCGTGTTTGTTCGATCTAAACGGGCGCAGCGCTGTGTATAGGATAATGTCGAATATTGTATAATTATATATGTACAATTGTATAATTATAGCATGTATAATATGTATAATTATAATATATGTAATATGTATGATATACAATAATTAACCTAGGTTCTAAGAAACTGCTATATGCATATTTATGCATATGGTACTGGCAATGTATAAAAAGCTAACATTGTAATCTGCATTTTTAGGGAATATATGAAGTTCGAGAATTATTAAATATTCTCCCTAAGTATTGTACATAACACGTAATCATTCTATAGAATGATAATTGCTGTATAGGATAAGTATGGATGGATTGTCCTCATAAGACTATTTCAAAGTTAAGTTAATGAAATATGAATTGTTTCATATATTTCTTAAATACGCTGGGTATTATATACAATGCCCAGTTATTCGATACATATATTATATACATGTATCAACAATTTTATTTGAAATGATCTTAGGTGGCTTTCAAAATGGCTCAAATAACATTCAACAACAAAAAGGCTATATATTATAGTATACTATGTGAAGGTTAAATATTATACTATATTAAAGTACAGTACCTAGATTATACACACAAAACCTGGTTTAATTTTTCCATACGCTTGATGAATGATACAAGATAAACGCAAACAATGCGAAAATTATTTATCAATCGATGTTCATGCAACGATGCTTGTTATCTCTCTCTCTATATTAACATTCTAAGACAATATCGCGGGTATTCCCAGAAGCTATTGTAATATTATGCACTCGACAATTTGCTACAATTAATCACCTCTTTTGGCTAATATAATCAGTGACGAAAATATTAGAACACTTTGTACATAACTTTCAATTTTAACATTTATATTTTAGATAAATATACAACTACCACCAAGAATGCTCTATATTATGTTAAAATATATTGTCTAAATTATATACACAATAAATAGTTTAATTTTCTTTTTTAAAACTAAACCGTTGATTAACGATACAGGATAAACTCGAACAATGCTAAAGTTATTAACTGATCGACGTTCATGGAACGATGCTCGTTATCTCTCTTTATGCATTAACATTCTAAGACAACACATCGCGGGTATTCCTAGAAGCTGTTTTCGCATTATGCGCTCGATATTTTGCTAGAAAACACGAGCGTGCGCAAACACCGCGCGCGATTAGCTTGTTGTTAATGTATCGGTAGCTACGGGCAATCGCTCATTTATCTGCGGCATTTGCTTCGCTACGGAGACCGTTCGAAATTCATATTATTCGTGCCCGATCAATCATTTTCTCAGCCGTCCTTCGGTAAAATAAATGAGATTGTCGACTTGCTACGAGAACAATGCACGTAGTTTGAAAAAGAAAATGTCGCCGCGTTGTTCGTTCTGAAACGACTCTTCAATCATTCTACCATTCATGTACCATTTTCACGTGTTACAGTTGGAAACAATCACGCCGTTTAACCCTTGTGTTGTAACATAGAATCATTACGCGGTTATCTACTATATCTAAATATGACTTACTTTTTTTAAATTGGAATACAATTTTATTTTTCTGTTATCAAAGTCTAAGAATTATATTACAGTAAATTGACGTATATAAGATATTAAAGTTGTCTCGCTATAGCATGGATTTAATTAAGAAGCAGAGCTAAGATCGATATATTATAGTTACGAGTTGAAGGGGTTAATCCATTGTCTTGGTACAAATTTTACAAAAATTTTATGCGAGCATTTTTCAATATTTATAATGAAATTAATTGAGAACAAAGAAGTGCGAAAATGAACGCAGTTGTGACAATGCAGCTATAAGTTAAAGGTGTGATTTAAAGGGGTTAATCCACTTTTCTCATGGTACAGAATTTGCTCCAATTTTATATATAACCTACTACAAATTTCGACCAAATATTTCTCACCAATAATATTATTCCACCTACTCTTTTATATTTATTAAATAAATTACAAAGAAACATTTATATCACAGCATTGCCATAACCTCGACCACCCCTATATACGTATCAGAAATTCTTCTCTATCATTCGAATAGTGTTCCCTACTCCTAATACCTAACAAAAGATGATCATCTTTCGGTCTTGAAGAGTCTTGAAAAGTCTTGAAAAGTATCGAGGTTATGGCAATGCTCTATGGATATTATAATAGATACGAATGGAAAAATTCGAGTGTGTTCCGGTTTCGCGAGACCCGCGCGAAAATAAACGATGACGGCGTGAAACGCGGGTAAAATATGGAACGAGACCGGGAACAAGCGCGTCGGGGCAGGGAACGTCGGTTTCGTGGAATACGCGTCGTAACGACGCCTCTGACCTCGCACGCGCGTTCCCGCGTTTATTAGGTATGTAACGCGCCGCGACCGGCCGCCGGTTATCTTCCTCGCTTCTCGTTTCTGGTTTCTCGTTTCTGGCGGCGCGAGGCGAGTCGGACATCTTGGGGACAATAGCGAGGCGAGTTGAGGAAAGTTGAGGCGATTCGAAGCGATTCGAGGCGAGTTAAGATGAGACTAGGCGAGTCAAGATGAGTCGTGACAAGTCAGGATGAGTCGAGGCGAGTCAAGATGAGTCGAGACCGAGTCTAAGCAAATCGAAGCGATTCAAAGCATATCGAAGCAAACTGAAGCGATTCGAGGCTACTCGAAGAAAATCGAGGCGATTCCAGGCGAGTCGAGGCAAACGGAGGCGAGCCGAGGCAAAGCCAACAAGCTCGAGACCCGCTCCCTCCCGAGACCGCTTTAATTGCTCCTAATTTACCAGCCGGATTCCATCGGATTTATTCTCGTCCCAGCGCGGACCAAAAATAACCGGCCCGAACTGGCACGCGCGATTGTTTAATTTAGACCGGCTGACTTTTTCATCGCGCGTCGCCTGCTCTCGCGCCCTTTGCGCCTCTCGTGTCGGAGAGACGCTCGCCTCTCCTATGTGCTCGGCTAGCAAAATCCTCGCGAGCTTCTTCTATATGGCAGCCTAGCTGCTGCTTCTTCGTTTCTATCTGCACTCGGCTATTGTTACAAGACTATGAACTGAGTAAATAAAATATAGGAAGAACCAATTGACTCTCCATTTAACTATAGTAACAGGGAGAAAGAGAGAGAGAGAGAGAGACTATGGTATAGTTGTATTATAAACACACACTGTGTGATTGCTTTATGTTTTACTTTTATATTATAATATCATTTTTGTTCTTTTTTATGTATTATTTATAACCTAACACTATACCTAGCAAGGCGGTCAAAATGGCCGACTCCACAATTTTTCATATAAAATTTTTTAGATTATAAAGACTTTTACAAACGAAATTATTAAATGCATATAACAGATGAAGTAAAGAAATAAATCCAGTCTTGCCATTCTTCTAAAGCAAAACGCGTAGCCGCTGTTTGAGCTCGGTAGATTTAGTGTTAATAAAGAATAATAATAATAATAGATACTATAACGTAAAAAGTAATCATAGGACCAATTAGTCTATAGTCCATGGAGTAGGCTAATTGTAGTAGGCACCGTACTTCGTAGTATTATTATACTAAAGGCGCGACTCAACTCTTTGCATACTTTGTACACGACGCCATTTTAACTCCGAGTCTAAAATAATTATGGACGACCTACCTATGATCTCCAATCTTTGCAATAAAGGTTTGAGCTAATAATATAACCGACAGTTCTACAATAATATAAAATTGTCTAAAAACGGCTACTTCCAGACACTGTGTTCTAAAATTATTGCAACCGAGATGCTTTTACACGGAATTATTGAACAATCTGTTCGCGGATGCGTTTGAAATGTTACAGAATCTAATAAAATGCGACCTCGTGATTTATTCAAGCCAACCGAAAAGCAGCTTAAACATTGACGAAACGATCTGAATACGTTTTCGACGAGATAATCGATGCCGTTTGGGCATTTAACTGTGTGCGACGTGGAGGAGCGGCAATTTTATCCAGTTAACAGTTTCGGTTTTGTCGACGTTTTCAAGGATTACTGTTAAAAAATCCGCTGTCTGTAAATCGTGTTGCGATGATTAGGATTTATTTATTAGGGTCTAAATAAAATAAATTTAGGGAAAAAACGAAAATAATATATTCGGTTAATATTGTTATAATATATTCGATTAATAATATTATAAAATATTCGATAATATATTCGATTAATATTTCTATAATATGCTGGATAATATATTCGATTAATATTTTTATAATATATTGGATAATATATTCGATTAATACTATTATAATGTATTCAATAACATTATTCAATTTCGATCATAATTCTCGACGACAGTATACTGCGAGCAACACTTAACATTCGTGAGCTGTTCATGCGCGTTTTCTCGGCCGCAGTCGCCCTGTTTCAAAGTTAACCCTTTGCACTCGAAGCCATTTTAGCTGTAAATGTGAAACAATTTTCCTGGCCCATAGTATTTCTATTCTATGCAATAATGTGTGTACTTTTTTGCGTCCGAAATTAATTCTTGGAACTCGTAGCAATAGTCTCACTACTCAACAATTTTCTACATCTAATTTTCATTGTTATAAAAATTCTTTTGGAACGTAACAGACTAATTTTAGTGACGCCTCAGTGCAAAGGGTCAACCTACATCTGCATACTCATCCATCAAATCGTCGTTCCACAATTCCTCGACTGCACTTGCATATCTCGTTCTCGCGCAATCACAAATCAATAAATTTGACAATAACAATTCTATTCTTATAAAAATAATTTCAGAACGTGACAGAGTAATTTTAGCAATGCCCCAGAGTCGCAATACGACTACAAAGAGTTAAAACAAACGGATAGCAAAGCAACCAATGCATTCGCAATCCATAAGGACACTACAGCGCCAATGCGCTTATGCTCGATGAAGCCGCTTCCGCTGAAATTCATTTACGCTCGTCGTGCCCCTCCCCGCCCCTGCGCTTCTATACAGCGCTTCTCGCCCGTTTATAATTCAGAACGGTGGTATAGCTAGGATTTATTTGCTATTAACGGTCGTAGTTCAAGCGCCCCTATAGCATATGATGCCTCTATCTCGTTCATAATCGATGAACAGCTGTTCGCCTCTAATTCGCGGCGATTCGCTACGACGCTTTGTCGCTGTTGTTAACTTTTGTTTCCGCGAGTTCCGTTTACGTGGCTTCTTAGTGAAACATATGTGTAATTATAAATTAACTATTTAACAGTTAGAGTGCCAAGGAGCTATTTTGCGCTACCTTGGTGTCGCTCCAGGCTGCGAACTATTAATATTCATTCTTGCAAAATATTTATGATAACGATATCTTATGATTTCCTTTCTTGTATTAAAAATTTGAAAAACTTAAATAATGACCTTCAATTTATTTAGTTTCTTTTCTTGACAAATTGATTTAATTCTTTTACTAACATAAAAATACTGACATAACCAACGATCACCTTTTAAATATTTTTTTTTTATAAATTCTACACATTTACATTTGTATTTGTAGATTCTACAATATTTATTTCGTATTAAATTATAAATAGAATTTTAAGAAACAATATAAATTGTCTATTGCAATTTTTCTGCTCTTTGTTTTATGGAGTCAATCAATTTACTCAATAATCGTCTAATTCATTAAACTATATACGTAAACATTTCACACAATTCTAACTTTTAAATTATACCTCATAGGGTTAACCATCGAAACAATTCCACAAAGACGTTCCAAACAGCCACAGCAGGCCCATGAATGAACGAGGAAAGCGTGCACGCACCGTGAAAAACAATGAAGGGAGGCCGGGATATCTAATCGTAAACTCCGCGTACACAGAGAAGGAGATTACGCTTATCTCTGCGCGGTTGCTATTTCGACCGCGAACTTGCCAGCGGATTTCTCGGCCGTCATTTTTCTTCCATTTCGTTCCGGCTTCGTGTTTTTGTTATTCCCCCCGAGGCACTACGAAAGAGTGTGTGTGAGAGAGAGAGAGAGAGAGAGAGACCGAGAGAGAGATAGCCGTGCGATACCGTGAACTTGACACACATCCCGGGAAAGATTACCGCGCGGACCGATAACCCGCCGCTAGTGGTCGTCGGCGATAACCAGCGGCGAGGATGATCGAGAGTCGAACGAACACCAGAATGGCGGCCGCCGTGTTATCGTTACCGAGCAAAAAACCGGCTTGGGTCATCACCGTCTTCGAGGAAGAAGAAGTCGAGAACGGGCTGGCTCGGCGGTGTTCTAACAAACTAGCCGCGTTAACCCCATGACGTACCATTTACTCCACAGTCACTGCCATTAGGAATTTGTCAATTGGCAGAATTTCGTGGAAGGCCAGAATTGGCCAACGGGAGAGCTGTTGCGTGCCATCAAGACAACGCCAGGCCACACGCGTCTATAGTGACTCGTCGGAAAATTCAGGAGCTTGGCTGGGGCGTTTTAATGCATCCACCATATAGTCCAGACCTGGTATCAAGCGATTACCATGTTTATCTTGCATTGCAAAACTTCCTTAGTGACAAGAAATTGGCATCGAGAGAAGATTGTGAAAGTCGATTACAAGAGTTTTTCGCTAATAGGGGCCAATACTTCTACAAGAGAGGCATTATGAAGGTACCTTTAAAACGGCAACAAATTATAGAAGAAAACGGTGCATATTTCACCTAAATCGAACAATCGGAAACATGTTAAATAAAATCTTGAAGTTCACGTAAATTAATGAATTTCTTTTTCCCCAACTTAATATTAATAACAAGGGATTAGAATTGAATTCCAACTTCAAAGAACAAAATAACATCCATACTTAACAATTTATTACTAGTAATTTCCATCGCGAGTCGGACTCGTCAAAGTACGGTGAGGTATTAATCGTCTCTCGAGTCGTCTAATCCCCGGTGGAAATATTGTTGTATCGGGAGAATCGGTTGCGCGTCGAATAATATTTTCGTCAACCGGCGCGCTCGATGACAACATTGCCGATTTGTTTGCCGAGCGAATTAATCGCTGGGAAAACACTGACGCAACCGATGCTCCGCTCAGCAGTATGTGTTGTTACGCGGATCATCGAGGGTCTTGCCATCGGGATTCAGTCGTGTTCGAACGAATGATAGTGCTGTTTATGTTTATTAAAACGGCGGTTTTTGTTGCGGCGTCGATAGTAGTTTGATGCGTTTGGTTGACGATTTATTTAACAATTTTGCGGACTTCAATGCTAGAGTAAAGCATGCCTTACTTGTTCCATGGAACAGGTCATTTATAGATTTATATTACTTTAGATTGGATTATATTACATTATATTGAATCATATTACATTTTCTTGCATTATATTGAATAATATTATATTATATTACATCATATTACATTATATTGCATTCCATTCCATTATATTCCATTATATTCCATTATATTATATAATATTGTATTATATTCGATTCTATTCTATTCTCTTATGTATATTATAATTATAACAATATACATCGATTATAGAACACCAACTACAGTCAATATACATATGCACAGCTCGCTATGCGAACATCAACTATAGTCGGTTCCCGTAACAAAAGGATTAAATATGAATTAATTATCGAGTTTGAGAAGAGTTCCGTCATGTTTCTAAGAAGTTGAAAACATTATTAAAATAATTTTAGAATGATTAGAAATATTATTAAAATTGACGATAACTATGTAAAATCCATGATTTAAAAAGGTTTCATTTTCGAGAAATAGTCATCATTTAAACTGTCATAACGTGGTAAAAAACAATCTTATAATTTCGAAATTTCGCTCATTTTAAAGCCTGTAGTATTCTCTTTAACTATATATTATTCAATATTTAATAAAATTGTATTATTATTATCAATATATTGCATAATGTAGCACATTAAGGAATCGAAGACAAAATCATCGCTTAAAATACGATAAATAGAAAAATGTATAGAAGCGACGCAAAATTTTTTCCAGCAATGATATTACCGTAGATTTAGAAAGCGAAACGTCCTCTTTCCAACAGTGTCTCAAATTTCCACCTACGATTTTTTTACACCGTTTTACCGAGTTCTCAACAAGAGTTAATTTCGCCACCACAAGAATCATACACATCCGAACACGACCCTCGTTTCCTCTCCATAACTCGGCTAAAAAAAATCTTAGTTCCAAACTTGTGAAGCCATTCTAAAGCTGAAACTCTGCTCTTCAAATCCACGTTAGTTTCATCAACTAAAAAAATTTATCAAAGAATTGACGAACCTACGAATTTACACAAGTTTGGCTCCAAAACGCAACCCCAATTCTCCGCGGAATATCGCGTCTCCGGTTCTCCGCGCGACACGCCGCACAGAAAAATCCTAAAAAATAGGGACCAATGGCGCGCGAAAATAGAGACTCCAAGCTTTAAAAAGAATCCTCGTTTATCGCTATACGACTTTTTCTCACGAAATTACGCGTATAACAGTTTCGGAAGCCGTTGATTGCTCAAAGAGGAGAAAAAGAAAAGAGGAGAAATGTTATATCTTGGTAAACTATTTCAAATATTTTATTATGCTGAATTAGGAAGGATAAATAACGGCTGGTAGCAACCATAAGTTACCGAGTGCACGTACTCTATATTCTTCCACCTAGCGGTGCTCTAGCCGCTCGATCTCGCGTGGCGTTCCGCGGCGCGATAGAAATCTCGGCTAGCGGCGTGTCGCGTTCGCGTGCACGCGTTTAAACGCGCGAATCTCATTAGAGCGGAAAAATTACGTATTTCCACAGCGGCGGCGTCGGCGTCGGAGCAGTTACATCCGTCATTCTTTCAACACCGCCTCGGTCCGGTTTCCTTCTTTGTTCCTTCTCTCTCTCACTCTCTCTCTCTCTCTCTTGCTTTCCATTTCTCCCCGCGCAAAACCAGCGCGATCCGAATCGCCGGATAACTCGCAGGGCTTTTTAATTGAATGTACTTGGAGGAGGACTGGAAAGTGGACACGGAAATGAATACTTTCTTTCTGCTTCGGGGTTAACACATTCCGTGCCACGTGTACCACCGGTGGTGCACGTTTAAATATTAGGTTGGTGCATATGAATACTATATACTATTTATCCTGTATGAATACTTTATACTATTTAGCCCGTAAAACCTGTCCTAAATATTTAAAATAGTGAAAGTCGTTTGCCGAAAGATCTATATTTTATAAAATTTTATATTTTACTTCGTTTAATTTCACAATTGTTTTGTACGACGCATGCGTAGTTTTTATGGGCTTAAACAGCATGTAAATGGAGACAGTCGGAATAATTCCATACCACAGTTTATTGATCCGAAAAATCAGAATTTCTTGAAGACAGACATCTGTGAGTTAAAATCGCGTTGAGAAAAGTGTATTGAATCAAATGGGGCACATTTTGATTAAATCGATAGCTTTTGAAAAAAGATATGTAATTTTATATACTCGCTTAAAAAATCCGATATTTTGTATGCACCAACCTAATAGCAATTTAACGCGTTAAGCAAATATTTTACAAGTTAAAATTCAAGAAATAATTTCCATCGAAAGAATAGATCCATAACAAGTCTGATTCATAGTTACATTGACAATAGTTGAAAAATAAACATATTGATTTTTAAAGCTTCTATTGACCAGAATGAAGAGTCGACTAAATACAGCTCGGCACGGAACGTGTTAACAGGGCCCGAGAGAGAGAAGGAGAGAGAGACCCGTTACAATTGTGTGGAATCGAGCAGAATGTCCCGTAAAATATGCGTGTTTACCACGGCGAGACAAAGGCATGAGGGGGGTAGATCAGCGCGGACGATACCCCGGCCGAGAAAAGTCGCCGCGATAACGGAAACCTTTGTGTAGGCAGTCTTGATCGCGAAATCGGATCCAGTGACCGTGTCACATTAATATTTACCAGTTGGCCGGGCTTTTTCATAGATTGCCACGCGTGCCTTACCGTTTCGAAGCGTTGTGTCTCGTGGCGTTTCTCTTGCGATGCGTCTTTTTTGGGTTAGCTAACTGTGTGGGTGGGTTTGACGGTATAGTTGTCGCGAAGAATTGGTAGTATTTCGTATTAGAACAAGTATAGTGTATGTAGAGTCTATAAAAAGTGTATTGCAAAATTTTACATCCCTTGATTTCAACAGATTTCTCTTATAAGCAATGATGGTACGAATACTTATGGGACTGACTGTAGATCGTTGAACCAATAATCGCACGCGATCTCCGCGGGAAACAGTTCCGCGGCAACGTTTCTACGAATCTGTTTTCCATAAAAATGCTTCTGCTATCGTCTGGTAATGACACGGGACCGGCCGAAAACGCGCGTTCTCGCGCTGACACCCCCCGTGGGCCGGGGTGGACTCGATAGCACGCGTATTAACCGGACACCGATTACCATACTTTCACGGAAATAGAATCGACGCGAATCAAGTGGCACACAATGCGCATGAAATATTCATAGAGGTCCCACGGCCGCCATCCGCCGCCGCAGTCCGCCGCCTTCGGGCAAATTGATAACCCTCCGGTTAAAAAAGGAACAGGGAAGGGGGGGGGGGGGGGGGGGGGGCCCTCCGAATGAAATAAAGATGACGTGGCAGAAAGAAGCCTTGGACGGTCGAGAAGAGCCACCGCGAGTCCCGGGAACGGATTAAGGCGTCACGTGAGGGGCGTGATTTCGTTCCTGGAAACTTTATACGGATAACGTGCAATCATGCTGCGGTCGATGGCCGCGACAGCGGGGGCGGCACTGCTCGAAACTTGGGTGATTATACCTTGGTTATTATTTGATGATAACTCGGTCGATGATGATTTGCCATTTCTTTGGATTATTTTTCTGGATTGGATGATTCATTTGTGTGTGTTGCGAATATATTGTTTGCTGTTCAAGAAACTTTTTGTTCATTCAGTCGAAGACTAATGAAGTTGATTTCCTGTATGATGATTATTATTTAATGACTACTCGGCTGATGACGTCTTGTCAATTTTTCTGAAGGAGCTGTTTCATTTATATAATTCATTTTATGTTCAATTTTATTTTCAATATTATATTGAATCTTTTATCTAGTTTTATATTTAATGTTATACTTATTTCTATATCTATTTTAATATTCAATATTATACTTACCCTTATGTCTAGTTGCATATTTAATATTATGTTCATTTTTATATCTAGTTTTGTACATAATTTTATATTTATTTTTACATCTACTTTAATATTTAATATTATACTTATTTTCACATCCAGTTTTATATTTAATATTATACTTACTTTTATGCCTAGTTTAATATTCAATATTATATTTATTTTTACCTCTACTTTTATAATTAATATTATATTTAATTTTAATTTTCTACGTTGTAGTAGATCATATAAAATGGCAATAGTAAAGTCAGAAAACATACTCTATATTCAATAATCAAACAGCTTCAACTTCAAAGAATTAAATCATTTATAATAGCAACGAACAATTTACTTATACCTTCATTTTTCAAACAATTGAACCCTCTCTTATCGAACTAAAACCTTGTTTTCAACAGACTGTAATTTTAATATAAATTTGAGCTCTAATAGCAGGACATACGTATCTGTAATGGGATCGGTAATATCAATTAATCAGTATTGTCTCTGCTAATCACCTTCTCCGAAACGCTAGCTCCCCTTAGAAACGCGAAGCAAAAAAGATCCCTACAACACATTTTAATCCGCCCTAACTGCATTCTTTCTATCTGATAAGAAACCCAGCCGGATCTAATCGGCCGCGCCGCGTCAATTAATCATCAGGAAATTATATTGCCTCGTGGCCCCGCAGAAGCAATTAATCGCAACAATGCGATGTTACTAATGACCGCTGTGTCCACCAATGAAATAGTAAAAAATACGCAGGTAGTTTTCAGAGTGCTTTAGATTGTCAAATTATTCATATATATTTTATTTGTTTGTTTTATTCCGGCCTGACCGGGAAATATTTTAAATATTTTGATAGTTGAAAATGTGTTTTTCTCTCCGTTAAGATTACAATTTAAATGGTCAATGTTTATTCAAAATAATTCTGATATTTTGTCATGACGGATATATTCGTCGTAACATCAAATACTGACACTTCGTTGTGACGAGTATACTCTTCGTGGTGATATGAAATACCGTCACTAATCCATGACGAATATACAATATACAAATCCGCGACGAGAATACCCGTCATAATAAAGAAAATACCACCACCCCAGCATGACGAGTATACTCGTCACCACTGATCAAACAATCATAGCACAGTAAATATCAAAATGAAAAGACAATTAGAGAAAATAACAATTAGATTCGTTCGAACAGCGAGAGTTCTTCCAACACCAAACAATTTTTCCAAGCTGCTACCAACAAGAAAGTCACCGCTCCTTATTATTTAAAATTCTCACCTCTTCCGTGGCGGTCTTTCTCGAGCATTCCTCGGCCCGTGTCGCTTTCGCAGAGGCGCGTTTCGTTACGCAATCGCGCGACGCCCGCGGCCGTCAGCTCCGGCCAGCCATGAATGAGTGAGTCACGCGGGCCGTCGCCGCCGGGCCGGGCCGGGCCGGCTGTGTGCGTGCCCCCGCGTGCGTACGCGCCGCTCCGTGCTCTCCCACGTGTGTGCCGACACAGCCCAACAACACAAACCAGCGCGCGACACACACACACACGCCGAACCGAGAGAAGCGACGCAGCGCCACGAGAGCTGCCCCGCGCCCATTTTTCGCTCGCGTCCTCTTCCCGTGCGCGCCTGCGTGGGCGGCCTCGTTATTCACGCGCCCCGGGAAATTTATTCGATCCTCTTTCCCTGTTTACAATTGCCATTGGCTAATGACCCCGGCCTCCCCCCACCACCCCCTCCCCACTTCCCGGTCGAACACACGGCCGCGCTAAAAATAATAACGCGTGGGCGAGCCGATTAGGCGCGGGATCATCCTACTGTCGCCGGACCCCTTGTCTAGGCGCGGAATAATGACAAAATAATTATCCGACGTGGAAATAAAACTACGACCCTTTCACGGAAACACACTCCTACAATTTGGGGATAATTATTATCATTATTATTATTATTATTCTGGGAACTCGATTATCCGGATTACCGATATCTGGTTATAATTATTCTGTGATAAATAATTCAATCTAAAACGATGCACTGCGACTAAATTAATTATAGAATATTGTAAAAATGTCAGGCAGACGTTCAATTAGGTAATCATTGTATTATTTAAATTTTTGACTCTGTGTAAATGATGCGGATGATAGAGGTTCTCGTATTTAGTAATTAAATGAGAGAAATACTCTTTAGGTTCTAGATAATATTCTATATTATCTAGAACCTATATTATCTGTAATCTATGTATAATATACAGTGATTTAAATCGAAATTACATAGCATAAATTGTACCAGAAAATTTGAAATTCCCAGAACAAATGAACTGTATTGCAAGAATTACAGATATACGTGAAAATTTGGTAACAAAATTTAGTAATTTGGTGACAATTTAGTAACAATGATCGCAGGTGTGACGAGTAGAACAGAAAAGTATTCAATGTCCAGTCGGATAATGTTACGACGTTTCAAAAGGCTTTGCCTTCATTGGCAAACATTGTTAACAGCCAGCGTCCGTTTCACGCGTTTCACGTAGTTCGTTCTATCGACGGCATTCTGTAAGGTAATGGCTATTATTGCGCGTGCACTTGAGCACCGTTTAGCCGAAGCGTCCGGCCATTACCAGATAATTCCACTTGTGGCGATGCTTACGGACGTGTTATGCTGTTATTTAATGCCAACAATAATTCCAGATCCACTGATTCGAACGCGATCCGGATGATACCTCCTGCGTTCTATCATGTAAGTAGAAACGATCGGCGATGGTCAGACACTAATATCTACGTACTGAAATCGAACTTCGTGGCTCTCTTGTTTTCCAAATATTTATTTCACTGTAATAATATTAGAGTGTTCTATAAGATTCTTCCTTTTTCTTGACGCGAGATTAATAGACGATATTTATTGTTTAGATTTCAGTTCAGACTTGCAAAAATATTCATCGAGCTGCGTTTTTAGTTCGCTTCAAGATTTCTTACATTTATCACGATTCGTAGTAACTAAACTAATTATATAATACAGTAAAAACATCAGCTAGACGTCTAATTAATTTTCTGATCTATTATCAGAATATTTAACTCTCCAAGAATACTTCGAATAATCGAGATTCTATTATATCAATCTCCATTCGTCCAACATTTTTCTAAGCTTAACCATAAACTATACAGAGTGTCACAGTGTCATCACTATAGGGCAAAGGTTTAAAGACAGTGTCTTAGGCATCTTAAAAACATATTATGAACGTTTTATGGACGTCTTAAAGGTCTGAATTGGTTTTGAAGCCAAACTATCATAACAATATGGTTATTTTCTAAAATTACAGTTCGAGAAACAGAATAACATATTTTAATTTTACATAAAAATAGAACAAATAAGAATAACAAATAAATAGCTTTGTCTCCTAAAAGTACAACTCTACATACCGCCGCAAAGAATTAATTCAGGCATCTTCAACGACACTTTTACCTTCGTCCTTACCTGACGGAGCAGGTGCGCGACGCCGCGGCCGGCAATCGCTGAAAGAGATCCGCGTCGCTGGTATCGAGTCGGTTAACAATCGAAAGAACCGGCGCTTGTATTTCCCGTGAAAGAGAGGATCCCGACTTCGGTCTTCGCATCGCGAAATTTTACTGCGTTCGCGTCAGTAAACCGCCTTGCCGCGTCTTCGACGTGAAACGTGTGCGCATTTTCCGTGAGAGCGAGCCTCGCGAAGGCCGCGTAAAATATTATCTCGAGCTGCGAGCGAAAATTTACCGCGGAGGTGTAGCGGAAAAGAAAAGCAGGGCAAGAAGAGGAAGGAAAAAGGAAGGCGACGGAAGAAGGGAGGAGAAGACGGCGAGAAAAAGAGATAGAAAGAGAGAGAGAGAGAGAGAGAAAAAGAGAGAGAGGGAGGGAGGGAGAGGCGACGCGTAGAGACGCCGCGGAAGCGGGAAGAAGAAGGCGAACGGAAAAAAGGCGGGCACGTTATTTACGAGCGTGCTGATAAAGTGGAGGTTTTACGGTGCACGCGCGTAACCGAGAGTTTCCGGCAACGCACGCTCGCTTAATCGAGTTTCCTCTTACGCAAAAGCGCGTTTTCTTCTCTCGCCGGGTCACTCCAGATATGATTGAAAGCGGGACGCGGCCATTCATTTATCGCGCGCCGAGCCCCGTTGAAGTTAATGGCCATCGCCTTTTCTCTCTCTCTCTCTCTCTCTCTCTCTTTCTCCCTCTTTCTCTCTCTTTTTCTCTTTATCTCGCTCTCTTCTTTTTCCCTCGCACGCTGTATTAAGATTGATAAATGCGCCGCGTGCTCGCCCGATCCCCCGAGCCGTGGCCAGGTGTAATTGATTGTTTTGCGTACGGCGACTCACTCGAACGGAGATTACGGCAAGGCCGCGCGGACTCGATTCCGAACGATGAATGAGTTCGCCTAACGCCGCTACACTTCGTTTCCAGAATTCAGGAGAAATACAACGACGATGTCTGCGATGTTGCGGAAAGGAGCTCATTTCTGCTCCTAGTGTTCCCTATTTATTATTCCCTCGCCACTTGCAATCGCTTTTCTGGAATATAATATGTACAATGGAATATATATATATATATATGTGTAAACGCGCTACAAGTTGCTTTTACGATTTTGTTATTAATGGTAACTGTGTATGATGTAATAATTACTATATGTAATATAATGGTTATAATAATTTGAAGATACGATTATTTAATATAATATTTACATATATTTATACAAATTCGAATAGTTGGAATTCCATTTTCCATTTCAAGAAAAAAAATTGATTCTTAAATCTCTAGAGTGGCTCCAACTATTAAAAAAGTAAATCGACAAATTATTTAATAAGCATTAAATGTTTTAAAGACGTCCATTTTATGTCCATTTTAGGTCTGATCGCCTTAGGACCTAAAATGGACGTTTTATTTCAGATATTATAGCAATGGCCAATTCGGGACGTTTTTAGGCCGACTTTAAGACGTCTAACATGTTTTACAGACATCCTAGAAACGTCTTAGAAACGTCCTTGGAACGTCCTGTGTTAGAAAAAAGATGTCTTTAACAAGTCTCATAGACGTCTTATGGACGTCCTTAAAACGTTTTTTAGACCTTTCGTTTTTACAATCGTCGATTATTAAGAAATATAAAAACGAGACACGAGGTTCGAATAATCGTATCACCATTTTTAAATCTCGACTTGATCTATAACACAAGACGTTTCTAAGACGTTCATAGGACTTTTAAGACGTCTTGCAGACGTTCTTATGCTATCTAAATAAATATTATGCCGCTTTAAACTTAACAGTTTAATATATTACCAACGCATATATTAACCATTTGTGGTCAAGTGGCGACTCTAAGGCGTTGTTAAAATTGATCATGCCACGTTTCAAAATAACTTTTATCAAATTTACTTATATCCAAAATATTCTCAAAACCTGTTGACTATCGCATGAGTCACAAAATTAATTTCTACAATGCATAAAATGTACCAAATTATATAACATGGAAACACTGTAAGTCTCGAAAATTATTTTAGATTTCCACATAAAATATCTACGAATGCAAAGGGTTAAAGCTCGCAGGAATTTGCCAAGTCGCTTGGACGACCTTGTACATATACCTTGAGCAGTTACGAATTTCGCATGAATAAAATCGTTGATCATTCGCCATTTGCTCGAAAATAAAATCCAGCGTCCGGCGCGCTAAGAATCCCGCGCCGCGGGATTATTTGATAAAACATCGCGGTTCCTAGGAGCAGAGGCGTTAGTACGCGATCGCCGTTTCCGGAACGAAGGGGGAGACTCGCGTTCCGCGCGCGATTATCCTCCGTTTATGACGCAATCGAACGGTCGAAAAGCCGCGGGGTACCACGAGGAGCCGATCTCTTTCCGCGGCCGGCCCCGGGGATAGAGAGAGAGAGAGAGAGAGAGAGAGAGAGAGGTATTAACGGCGCTTACACGAACGGTTGAGTCACGGGGCCCCCATCGGTCGCGGGGATAAACCACTTTCTAAATGCATCGGCGACGAGACCGTAAACGGCTCCACAATGGCTCTATCCGCGCGCGCCGAGACGGTGTCCCGAGCGTGACGCTCCGATTTCCAAGCGAGAAAACTGGCCGACCGCTCCGCCACCTCTCCCCCACGCCCCGCTCTGTCTGTTTGTTTGTCCGTTTGTTTGCTTTCATTCGAGTTTATTGACTCCTCGGACACCGACGCAACGCCCGATCCACCTATTTATTACTGTTATAGCACTGCTCGAATGTTTAAGAGCGCGATTATCGGGGTCGTTGCATTACTCTCCGCGCCGGCTACTGTATTATCGATTTGGAAATATTGTTTCACTTTTTAACTATTTGTGGACGGGGTTATTTTTATGGTGAGTCTGAAATCATTTTCATGGTGTTTCGATTTTATGCGACATTTTGAGAGTATGATATTAACTCTTGTGACTTTTATAAACAGATTTGGGTTTAATAATTTTGTAAATTTAAATTTTGTTTAACTGGAAATTATACTAACAATAATGACTAATATATTAACAATCGACTGGAAATTATACTAAAAATATTAACTAATCTACTGACAATTGACTGAAAATTATACTAACAATAATAACTAATTTACTAAAAAAATTATACCAACGAAATTAGACTAACAATAATGACTAATATACTAATAATCCCTAGAAATTACATTAACAATAATAATCAATATATTAATAATCGACTGGAAATTCAAAGACCAACAAAATTTCAAGAAATAACGTCGACGGACGATCGTCGTTCCGACGAACGCCGGCTAAAATAATTGTTCGGACAAGTTCGCTGCTCCGGCCCGTTTCCAACCCGTTTCCGGCCCGCCTAATCCCAGCCCGCCGGAGCGGGGCAAAGGGGTGCGGAAAAAACACAATCCTCCGGCAGACAAAAAAACAGCGTCAGACGCAACATTAAAAATCCATCAGGAGCTTGACAAGCGTTGGTGTCGGGTTACGGATCAACAGGTCCCGGAACCGAGCCGGGGCAAGCAAAACGCGATGTTACAATTTTAACGCGTCCCCGCCCAAACCGTGTCCATTATTCTCCGTCCACCTGTCAGGCTAAACATCAACGTCTATAAATTCGCGGAGGAAAAATCCCACCCGCGGGCTCGAAACCAAAATAAAAAACGGAAGACACGCAAGAAACGGACTGCGGATCGCGCCGCCTCGCTGCGAAGGATGTTGAATAGTCGATAAATCAGAGGGAGGACGGTGTTTGGTCGTCGAAATAGTACTCTTGGAAAATCTATGCGGTTAACTCGATTAATTCGAGACATAGAACTTCAGAGAATAAATAGATTTGGTTTGAATAGATATTTCGTCGCGTTTTTTGACAAGTTAAGCGTCGCGTTCATTAAACATGGGTGACACTAATATTTGATTAATTTTGAACATTTATTTTTATTTTTATTTTCATATATTTGAATGAACTAAATTTGATTAATCATTATATCAATCGTTATATCAAAGTTACGTTACATAAGGGCAAATCATGAAATTTCCCCGATAGCAATGGGTGCAAGGTATAATATATTCCAGAAGGTATAGCCGAACAAAATGGCCGACGCAGACGAGTGCAAAGTTATGTCAATATTACGTTATATAAGGATAAATCAAGGAATCTTCCCGATTATGATGGATCGTATACCAGAAGATATAGCAGAACAAAATGGCCAACTTAGTTGAGTGCAAAGTTATGTCAAGATTGTACTATATTTGATGACTGCAAATTTATGTTATATAAGGGTTATGTCAAGGAATCTCCCCATTTGCTATTGGATATATTCCACCAGACATAACCGAACAAAATAACCGACTTAGACGAATGCAAAGTTACGTCAAAATGACCTTACACAAGGCTTAATCAAGGAATCTTTCTAATTGCAACGCCATACATCCCCGAAACCTAACCAAACAAAATGGCCGCCCAGACGACTGCAAGGTCCGTCAATTCAGCCGCCGCAGGGGCCAGGCCCCCAACAGGGATGCTCGAGAGTCCTCGTAGCGTCCGTGTTCACGAGCACTTTCGGCGTCGGCGGCCGCGGACGTCGGCCGAAAATTAAGTTCCGGACCACCCGTGGGCAACAACTAATGTAACCCCCGGGCGCCGGCGTCCTCGTAAAAATAACGCCCGCGCCGTGGAAATCCGGCGACAAATTGAAAAATGATTCTTCCGGCCAGCTGGGTGTCCCAGGGGATGCGAGCGGGGCTCAGCCCCTTTCGGCGTCGCGACGCTGAACTTTGACTCTGACCCGGCGACGATACTCGAACGTCTAAGGGCTTCGAACCGTTGCTCTGCTGCCCGTTTCCTCTATTTTCCGGAGATACGCTATAGAGTGACAGCTGCGAGTATATTTGGGAGATGATCTCGATCGTAAAACATAGTCGAGTGGATTAACTCTTTGCAGTTGGAGCCATTTTAACTGGAAATCCAAAATATTTTGTCAGGCTTGCAGCGTTTCCATTTTATTAGGTTGGTGCATATGAAATATCGGATTTTTAAGTGAGTATATAAAACTGTATATCTTTTTTCAAAAGCCGATAAAAGCATTTATTTGATATATTAGATTGA
This sequence comes from Augochlora pura, assembly GCF_028453695.1. Classification (NCBI taxonomy): domain Eukaryota; kingdom Metazoa; phylum Arthropoda; class Insecta; order Hymenoptera; family Halictidae; genus Augochlora; species Augochlora pura. The sequence continues at coordinate 8,419,191 of NC_135778.1, forward strand.
ATCAAATTTTATTTGATATATTGGTAAATAATATTGTATTTAAAGAGTTTGTTCAATATATTATTCAATCAAATTGCATTTGAAAAATTTATACAATACATTATTGAATAAAATTATATTTACAGAATTTATTCGATATATTATTGAATTAAATTTTATTTAAAGAATATATATTGAATATAATATTCGTACGAGTTCTTTCATAAAATAAATACATCTGATTATACATATATTATAGTTAAACATAAGTGATTGTACATATATTATAGTCAAACATGAGTCTACGAACTTACTATTCAGAAGATGCTTGAGAACAATAATATTCCATCAGCATAAATAAAGAACTGGAGAATTATCTGACATTGAAATGATTAATTAAAAAATAAATCATATCACATAATTTTTACACAATCTCGCACAAGACTCATTTCACAATAACAATTTCCTTAAAAAAGATCGCTCAAATTAATAAACTAAATTATTGTAACCAGAGACGAATTCAGTAATTGACACCGAGTTCGGTAATTTTTACTTTCAATGAGTGATATATTCGCTAATAATCATAATACAAAAATAACAATAGCAGTTCCGCGAGTTCCATGAACGCGCATACTCGAAGAATGCGCGCCATCAAAGAGGAGGTGACGTATTTTTCCACTTTATGGAATTAAACGTGAGACAGTCGCGTTGGAATTTGGCGTGCCCCGTTGCCCAAAAGTTGACCCCCGCTCCCTCCCTCTCTCTCTCTCTCTCTCTCTAGACACCGAGTTCCAGCTTGGTCCATTACAGTCATTAAGCAAACAGTGCCGGTTCGTTTCGGGACGAGAATTCCGTGGGACTGGTGCCCTCCTCGGCGGCTTCGTTCTATTTAACGAGCATTTATTGTAGCGACCACGCGACGTGTCCAGCCGGTCTCTTCTCTTCTCTCTATAAATAAGCCGGTGATGGAACCACGGGTTTTCTTGCATCGCGCGATCCATCCATAACGTCGCGGAAGTCCCGAACCGGGGCGATCATTCGTCTTTACGACAAAATGCTGCCGTTTCGCTACGGAAAACTTCCGCCGAAAAAAGCTTCGTCCCCTGGTTCGATCTTAATGAAGTTTCGTGGGACACTTTTGGGGCTGCACGTGGCTCATTTAGTCACAATGTCACGTGGCTCACGTGATGTATAGTAAAATGAAATAGGTGTAATGGAAGAAGTAAATTGGCTGATTGGAAAATGAGAAAATGAGGGAATAAGAACATAGAAAAATAAAAGAATAAAAAGATAAAATAATAGGTGAATAAGAGAATGAGAAGGTAACAGAATAAGAAAATAATATAATTTGATAATAAGAGTATAAAAAAATAATGAAATAAGAGAATAAGAGAATAATATAATAAGAAAGTGAGAAAATAAGATAATAGGCTAATAATAAAATGAGAACGTAAGATAATATTATAATAAGTAAATAAGGAAATAAGATAACCGAACAATAAGAAATAAAGAATGTAAAATAATATGACAATAAAAATATAATAAAATAATAAATGAAAGTAAAGAAAAGTAAAATAAAATACAATAAATCGAACAAAATACAATAATTTTCTTAACAAAATTGGAAATAAACCATAATTAAACTATTAACTATTCTCAAGAATCAATGCATACATTCATAGCACTGCATACATACAGTCATAGCAACTACATTACTATACATCATCAACTAACCATTAACTATACACTTAATTAACAATGGTTCAATCACTGCCTCTTATAACAATTAACCTCTTCCAATCATTTTCTTACCACTCTTCGATGATCCTTTGGCGACGTTCGTCCGTCGACGCTCGTGTAACAGGTACCGCGCGATCGTCGGAAATTAGTTTGACGCGACGAACAAGCAAACGACTCGTGTAATGCCGGTTACGTTATCCGAACGGAATTACCGATAACGAGGAAGTCGTTCGGATCTCCCAGTCGATCGCTCGGTTTCAATACGGGGTGCCCCCTACCAAAAATTAGCATAGTGTGCCGGTTGATAGCTGAGCCGTGATACATAATTCATAGGGAATGCCAGCAGCGCGCGCATCCCGCCGCGAACAATAATCGCCGTTCCTTTCCTTCTTTCTTTTTTCTTCTTTATGTTGAACACCCATATACGCGGAAATCGTCCGCGTTTTACGATCGAACGCGTGCACCCGGCCATTCGCGTATGCATCTTGTCGTCGCTGGTTTGGGACCGCCCCCCCCCCCCCCCCCCCCCCCCTCGGGGGGGTGTGGTTTTATTATATTATTAGTACACTTATATATTTTTACTGTAGTTTGACAACACTTTGACTATATTTTTGCTATAATTCTGCTATAATTTGACAATACCTTGACTATATTTTTGCTATAATTTGACAACAACTTATATACTTTTGCTGTCGAAAACCACTGGATCATTGTCAACCTTTTGCGTTAGGATTTCCTCCTTAATTTCTTAATATTTCTTCTTCTGGTGCGCTGGATGGCACATTTTCGTCGATAAATATAGCAGTAAATAGGCGAGTTTTCCAGTAAATTTAGGTAAATATATCAATAACTATAGCAGTAATTATGTAGGCAAATTTTCTAGTAAATATAGGTAAATACAGGCAAATAAACCAGTAAATATCCCAGTAAATATACCACTAAATATTCCGCTAAAATACCGACCAACATCCCAGCAAATAAACCTAAATAAACCGGTATTCCTAAAGGTTAAAGTCCAAAGGTCACGAAGCCAGAACCGAAAATTACCGGCACAGTACCCCGGCGGCATGTTCCATTTCAAGTATGAATCCCCGCCGCGGTCGAGTTTCCGGGTCGAGAGTCCTCCTGGCCGGCCGCGCGATTCCGCCGTCGCCTCGCGCCACACGGCTGAGACGAGACACACGTAATTCCAGGCACGAGCTCTCTCGATCCACGCGCGGTGCTCGTTGCGAAACCGCGCGCAAAAGTATTTAACCCGAACGGGTGTATTAGGCAACGGACGCAGCCTTTTGATTCCGACGATATTTACGGCGGCCGACGCCGCCACGCTCGAGGTTTCACTGAACTAGTTTTCCGCCGCGAGTGGTGCAAGGATGTGACACACATACCGGGCCACGTGGAGAACGTTCGCGGAGCACCTAAGACGACCACTCGTCGTGGCCGCGTTTATTCGACTTTTTCCGCAATTTCTTGTCTTTTATTTTTGCCGGAAAAGTTGTGTTCTTTTTTCGGACTTTTTTTTACGGAAAATTATGTTCTTTCATTGGTCTCTTTTTACGGAAAATTATGCTCTTCTTTCGGTCTCTTTTTACGGAAAATTATGTTCTTTTTCCGGTCTCCTTTTTTTAAGGCTGCGTAGTACTACGTTTCGCGGGCCCTTGACACGCTGCCGCGTCGTTCACGTTTCAAACGACCCGCGACGTTCTCTACCAGCCGCCCGTTAATGACGTAGGAGCGACGTTCCGTCGGACGCGTTCGACATTCCGCCGCACGAGCTGAATGCGCTTAGCGCGACGATGAAATTAATCGACGATGGTTTTATAACGTTTTCGTTTAGTGGTCCGGTTTTATGCGAAAGGTACGCTGTTTTTGATTAGACGAGGATGCTCTATGCGTTTGTGAAATGCATTTTTTAATATTATTATTGGTGGCTCTTATTTTCGTTATTTTAGGTAATAGCTAAATTGAGGAACAGTATTAAGGTTGGATATTATAGGTTGGATATTTTGTTGTTTAAAGAGATTTATGTTGTCTAGTTCAGTTTAGGGAGGTTATTATAACTTTTCAAGGTTTGCTACAATTTTAGTATTTTTTATTATAGTAAAATATTTTTTGAAGGATAGTAAAGTATTTTTTACTGTAGCAGATGTAATCTTGACTGTACTTTTGATATAATTGGACTATAGTTTGACAATACTTTTACTATAGTTTGACAATATTTTGACTATATTTTTGCTATAATTTTGCTATAATTTGACAATACTTTTACTATATTTTTGTTATACTTTTGCTATACTTTTACTGTTGTATAATTTGACCACACTTTGACTATACTTTTACTATAATTTCACCATATGTTTACTATTATTTGACTATACATTGACTATAATTTTACTATACATTTACTATTCTTCTACTATATTTTCACTATACTTCTACTACACTCTTACCACACCTTTACTATACCATTTACCTCTCATAAATAATTAAGTACAAAATTCCATCTATAGTCATCCAAATTTATTAATACCACCTGGAATAATCGTCCACCCGGCTCCAGGCGCAACAGGGAAACGCGGAAAGGAACTGCGGAACTGTTTCCCTTCATTGATAAAAGTTTAGATCCCCGGAGCCGCTGCATCGCGAACCTTTAATAATCTGCATTTCAATTCGCGGACCGCCGTAAAACCCTGTCGTCGTCTTCGTCGTCGTCCCGTCCCCCCATCTCCCCCGCCCTCTTCTCACGGCGCTCTTTTACGCGTGCATTTCCATCTTGGTAGGATAAAGAGGAATGTCGCGAGTAACGGGTCTCGCGAAATGTTTACAGCGGACAATAACGATCCGAAGTCGTCGGGAAGACACAACAAGTTGCGAAATAGAAAGGCATTTTCCACCGGTCGGCCCCCTGTAATATACCTGATATTTTACGACCACGGGGGTTGCGACGCGCAACGACGCAACGCGGCCGCGACGCTGAACGGCCCCCGAAAGGCCCCGCGCACGAAACGCCGCGCTCCAAGGCTGAGCACCCATTTCCTTGAACATCATTGGCTACAATTTATCGTTGGAATATTGTACTGCATTATAACTCCATCAAATCTTTAATACTTTACGCGCGCGACTATTTTAACTCTTTTCACTCGGAGTCGTTTCAACTGCAAATCTGAAATCATTTTTCTTGTTTGACAGTATTTCTATTTTGTATAACAAAGTGCATTCAGTTCACATGAAATTGAGTCACGCGACTCCTATAACAATTAGAATTTTAACAATTTTTTAACTCTGAGCTTTGACGATGTCTATGAGAATAATTTTGAAACGTGGTGCAACAATTTCAATGGCGCCGCAGAGTCGTCACCCATAATTACACAGTTCCTTTTTTAACGTAAATAATACATTTTACAACAAACAAGATGCTAATTATTTTTATTTCCAAATAATGTTCTCCTAGACTTACATTGTTGCCCTTTTCTCGGACAACAACGCGTAAATATCCCCGTAACAATTTTTTGAGACGGAAGACTATTTACATTTAAAAAAGTAAGCTGTATAACATATAAATTACACAGTAAATCTAAGCGCACTAGTTCAACAATCTGCGCCGTTAATTGTCCACATCGTTCTAAGTGTCGTCGTTTTTGTCACCATCTGCTAGTCAACTGGTAACCACCTAGCTGCGTCAATTTATTTTGAAGATACATTTTGTTATGCATTTTATCGATCACAATGGGTATAGTTTTGTCGACAGTTGTTCTAGAATTACCCTAAACTGTGGGAAATTTATGTATATGTTTCCTAAGCATTTTAACCTAAATCGTAGGAGAAATATTTCTCTTATAAGATATAAAATTGCTATTTCCTTGTGACGTGTATACTCGTCGTACGCAGCTGACAGATTAAAAAGCGTGCAACCTGAGGGATCGTCGAAATGTTAAAGGTCCCCGCAGTTTAATCGTCGTAACTGTACGCGAACGAAATTCTGCTGGGAGCAGATGGACCACCCGCGATCGTCTCGAATCCGATCTAGAACGAGCCTGATGAGTAACGCTGGCCAAAGGAATTAGAACGATCAAGTCCGAGAATTGAACGCGACGCGAATACTGCACGGTCTGCGCCGGTCGTCGTCGTCGTCGTAGTCGTCGTCGACGGCGCCCACCAATAATACATCGCCGCCAGCTAAATCGGTGCTACCTGGCCCGAATAATGTCTCTAAAAATACGATGAACCCGGCAACACATCTCGTCGACGAGAGAAGCCAGGAAGCGGTCTCGGCGCGCGCATACCGACGGTGTCGACCGTTTCGTCGTCGACGGAGCGTCCCCGTCGCGCGTCGTCGTCGCCGCGGCGGCCGTGCCCAGCCGGCGCGGAATTTAATCGCGCCATTAACACTCGCCGCTTGGGAAACAGTCTGCTGGATTTCACGCGGCCGCCGGAATGCTAACCAACGCCGGGGCCGGTGCCCGGGTCACGCGCGGAATTATTAGAAATGGTCGGAAATTATCGCGGTCCTTCTTGCTACGGCCCTGGCGCGATTCGTATGTCGGGAACTTTGGATTTTATATGAATTTTTAATGAAGGTGATAATTGGTTGCCTGGATCGCTTGATGAGGTTTTCAATGATTAACCCTTTGTGATAGGAGCTATTTCAATTGGAAAGCAGAGATATTTGTTCAGACTTTGTTCAGACATTTAAAAAAAAACTACACCCATTATGATCAATAAAATACGTAACAAAATTTATTTCCAAAATAGATCAACTCAGCTAAGTATTTAAAAAAAGAAAAAGAATATTTGGCTACAAAGAACGTATTATTAACACGAAACAAATTGAACAAATTCCACCGAAGAATTAAAAGATTATAATCAATCAAAAGGGAGTAGAAATCGGTGATTTTGATAAATAGTTTTCTCGAAAACCGAAAAACTCTACTCAAACAACATTTTTCCATTAAAACTACTGTACTGCGAAGAACACCCCATAATTATTTCATCTAGAAATATTTATTCCTTACAATGTTATACTTAATCACTCAGAGATAGTTTCACTAAAAAGCGACTGCAACGAATTCGAACGAATGCCGCGCACTTCACAATAGATATTTCTCCGTGAGTTTCTATAATGGATACGTGAAACTATTCCTGCCGATTCGATGGATTCCAGTGACGTTCTAATGGCCGAGTTCCGCATTGAATTTTACAAAGAACGGTCCCGTTATACTAATTGCGGGGAATTTTGACTTTCGACGACTGACGACAGGCACGTACCAGAGGAGACCCTGAGAATTAGAAGCGTGTTTGACCGTGTACTGATCGAACGGTACTCTAGCTCTTTTTTTGCAATCGCCGCTGGCACTTTTAAAACGAGATAAGAATAGCATAGTGATTTGTCACGATTTGCCGATTTCTTTTCTTTCTATATTACATTTTTTAATTAGCAAAATAAAATATTCAGCTGAAAGGAATTCATTCGGATTATTGTCAGAAGTATATATTTATTTGACAAAAAACTGAATAATTTAAATAATTTAAATATTGGAGGTTTGGAGACGTCCTTTTTACGTCTATTTTAGGTCTGAACGTCTCACCTTATAAAGTGGATATTTCTAAGATTTTTTTTTCAGAAGTGATATGGCCGACCAATTTGGAACGTCTTTAAGACGGCTTATTTCAGACGTCAAACAGACGTTCAATTCGCAAAGTCCTAAAAATATCTAAAAATGTCTTAATTTGTATCACAGGAGGTTTTCAGGCCATTTACTGGACATTCGAGATATTAAGGCATCAATTTATCCCGAATGTCTTACACCAGACGTTTTTAAGACGTCCCGTATACATATATTGTATTTACTGTATATTGTATATATAGTCTTTATTGATATAATATTTATTGTATATTGTAAATATTGTATATATACATATAGTGTTTATTGATACAATATTTGTTGTATATTGTATATTGTAAATATTGTATATTGTATATATAGTGTTTATTGATATAATATTTATTGTATATTGTAAATATTGTATACATATATTGTATATTGTGTATATCGTGTTCACATTTCCTTCAATTTTTCGACATGCCAAAGTTATTACTATTACATAAACCGAAGAGCAACATAATTCCTTAAAACACTAAAAATTACCATTCAGTATCCTCAAAAATACTTAAAAAGCAAACGATCCATTTCAATGATAATGAAATATAGTAAACGCTGCGCAGCGTGAGCTACTTGTTACTCGTCACGTTGCCGGCTGATCTGCCGCACGTGGTACGCGAAAGAAACGTCGTCGCTTAGACGGAAACGAACCGCGACGCCTTCGTGCTCGTTTTCGACAAACGTGTTCATCGTTGCGACGACGACGGTTTGTCGTCGGGACGTGTCGCATTCTACGCGACCCGATAATAACGGGAACTGATATAATAATCGCGGGCCGGTCGGCGCACGGCTGCGGGAGGCGGTTTAAAATTAAACTGCAGCTGCGGTAAAAGCGACTACGGCTGGAACGAAGGTTACTAATAGCGTCTCTGTTCCTCGTCGGCACAATAACGACCGAGAGAAATCGATAGGAGTCCTCCTCCGTCGTGGATCACGCGCCCTTTTTTACGGCCGCGACGCGTCGGAGAATAACGCCGCGCGCGGCGCACCGGTTGATTATACTTATGGACAGCCATGACTTCTGAATCAATTCTGGATCTAGTATAGATCATTCTAAAACACTACACCTCTCTTTCGACTTTGTAACAAAATAAATTTTTAAACATTTGCTCCGAAAAGTACGCTATAGAAAGAGTTAAAATATCGCCAGTTGTGGGCTGAGATTTGTCAACTTCCGCTCAGCTGTAACTCCGTAAAAATCTATTATAAAATTATGAATTAATTTTTAAATTAAAGCTTGAAATATCTACTTTGAGATGTGAAAGTATAATATTTAAAGAGTGAGAGCTTCTAGTTTGAGAATTATTTTTTTCGGATATATTCTAGAGTATTCTGAGAGTATGTTTCTCGTATCGATAAAGTGCCATGTATAACGACCTCTATAGACTTGGAAAAATTTTTGCCGATCTTGCCGTTTATACTGTTTTAAAGTTCAGACTTTGCTCTTTAATTTGAGGGCCGAATCAAGTCGCTAAGATTTTTTCTCGCAAAGTTATAGACAGAATTCTGAACGCCAGTCCAGAAGACGTATTTTATCGATAACGTTGCTACACCATGAAAATGAAATTTAATAATATTTTATAGATAGTTAATAGCTTTTCACCAAGAAATCATTACGTACGTTCGAAACGTCGCACTTTCTTCTACAAAACCTAGAATTAAAAAAGTAATTAAACTAAGTACACGATTTACACAGAGCCATCACCGCAGGCGTTCTTACCATTCCCAAACCGAAACCTGCAGACATTTCTATGGAATACCGTGTCGGGGTATTGAAATATCGCGGAGTCGAATATCCTACCCAGCAGTGACTGGGAGACGGTAATCACCGTCGCGGGAGGGAAATTAATAATTAATAATCAGCGGAGAACAGTCTAATAAATGCCTCTCGAATGGAACCGCGCTGCTCCGGGTTTCCGATTCCACGGGCAAACAATCTCCCGCGGCCGGGGGGGGAGGACATCCTCTCCTTTCCCCATTATACAGGGAATATCGATTAATCGATTAAGTAACAATACGTAAGGAACGGGAACATGAATTATTTATACGGTCGAGTAATTCCGTTGCGGGCCGCGCGCGGCGGCGATCTCGCGGCGGCGGCGGCGGCGGCGACGCGATTCCCGTTGTTTCTCTCCACGGTTTTGTTTCCGATTTAACTCCTTCTTATACCGCCCCGCGCATTATTCTCGCCGCTTTGCCGCTGAATGGCTCGAGAATTAATCCTGACCACTTCGAACGGGCCGGACCCTGGGAAAACGGTTCGCCTCTCTTTGGCCGGGGCGCCGCGAGCCGCCTCTGAGCAGCCACCCCCCCCCCCCCCCCCGTGCGCAACGCGATTCGCCTTGGTTCGTCCCGATCAATTAGAGGACGGATTTATTTATTTAAAAAATCCCTTTTGTCCCGGTTGTTCCTCGAGACCGAGGCTCTCGACTCGCATCTTAATCCGCAATTAATTCGTCGCCGTTTGCTCGCCGGCTCGTTCCGCCGCCGTCACGGCTCTGTGTGTTCAGTCGACGACGACGACTTTGGTTTGTTCGTTGCTAGAGGGATGCTGTGCGCTGTCTTTAACGATCGCCCCTCGTTTAGTATGCGCCATTTACCGGATGTAGTGTCTACGAGATGCAATATCGGAGCCACTCGCGGAAATGTCGACTGCGATTTTAAGCGGCTCGCGTTGCTTTGTGACCACGCTGCTCGGTTAATTAAAGGACCCGGTGTGGTCCTGCGATTCAAGATGGGAACGTCGGTACTGGTTTTATGTTTTATTGTGTTTCCGCAGCTGCGGCGATTTTTGTCTATTGGGTTGAGATTTGGTTAAAA
>NC_135778.1:8429489-8487855 GCF_028453695.1 Augochlora pura
AACCAAGCGATTAATCGCTATCGCAACAACGATTTTTACGATTTCCTGTCGATTACACGGCCTCGAAGTGGCGCCCCTACGGGAATACGTTTCACTCGACGTCGATGCGCTGAAAGCTTCTTAATTAACGGAATAAATTGTTATCTGGAAGGAGAGACCCGGGGAATACGCGTCCCGATTTCGTAATGAATTTTTATGCCTACGGCTTTTAATGGTCCGTGTGTCGACTCTCGATGCCGAAAGTCCGGGGTGGTCGGTAGCGATCTCGTTATGGTCGATCCTCGCGAAAAAAAAGAAAGAAGAGAGAGAACGAAAGAAAAAAAAAGACGGGTTTGCATAAAGGTAATCGAGCCGGCTGACGACTAATTCTTTTCGCAGCGAGTGGTATATCGTTCCTCACGCTAATAAAAAAAAAAAGGGCTGTATAAATTTATTGATTGTTCGCCGCCGGATGGAAGACAGTCAATTATTGAGAAATGGCTTTCAGCATCGGAGCTAATTTACATTTTAAAGCCCGACACGGCACGAAAGACTGCGCGCGCGCGCGCCCCCGTCGTTCTTAAGAAATCCAGCGAAAAGTCAAAGCAACGTCGCAGAGCAATGTGTATTTTAACCGTGGGTATTCTGCGAATTCTGATTAAATTTGTGGCGAATGTTTCAAATAAATCGCTGATAGAATATCGGCGCAATTGTTTCTAGTTTCTTGGAATGGTTATTTTTGTTTAGAAGCGAATGAGAGTGAGGGATCCATAGAGATCACAATTTATCGTTGATGATCGTCATTGTTCTATTATTTTAATATTTATATTTTATTACTAAATATATTATTTTGTTGTGATTATTATACATATAATTATAGGACTAACATAAATTAAGGATCAAACGTGATAGTTAATTTTTCTTACGTTGTATGTAGTACGCTAAATTTTAAAAATAAAATATCCTAAATAGTTGTAATATAACTGGCTTTTTATTTTACTCTTCTTTATTAACCAAGCTGTTCGAAGCGAATAGAAAGGATTAAAAAGACTGCCACAAAATACTAAACATTGAGTATATATTATTTTTACTTGATTTGGTATCTTAGCTTTCTCCAATTACCCTGAATTCAACCCTATCGAAGACACCTGCATATTTTAGTAACGATTTAGCGAAATTCGCCACTGTTGCGTCGCGTCGAGCACCGAATGCGATACACAGGCCGCAACCATAAACGCCTGCCGTTCGGTGCCGCCATCTGTCGACCGGTGGACTGCCGGCAGAAAATTCAACGCAAACAATCCTGACCGGTGAACCCTTTCGGGGAACGTTTCCTCGCCCTCGAGGCAACCCTTTCGAAACACTCGATCCCTCGACAAAACGCCTGCAAAGGGCACTTATATTAGGGTGTCCCTTAAGTTCCTTCCTTTCCTTTTTATGCGAAATCAATGGACGATATTTGTTGCTTAAGATTGATTTAAACCATCCCACTTATTATCCTTTTTCTAGTTTTATAAGCGCGATGGTTGTTTATTCGTTATACTGATTTAACTGTGAAATTACAGTTATCGTATGTTTGATAAGTATTGTTAAATTATTTTATATTCATCTAAATTTTTTTTTTCTATTAACCCTTTGCACTCGAAGCCATTTTAAGCTTAGATCCAAAAATTGCTATTTTGGCCAGCTATAGTATAGTACTTAATATAATTTGCTACATGATATTGATCCTCGTGATTCGTAAAACTGTAATGCGTTTAACAGAAGGGTATTTAATAACGTCAACATTATTTTGTTAATTATATAACAATCTTCATTGGTGCTTCAGAGGCGCCACTCGCGTGCAAAGGGTTGATCAACAATAGATTTATATTCATTTAACGATTTTTAAATGTTTGTAGCATGTTTTAGAATTTCTCGAATTAGCGCACAGAAATAGATTAAAAGCATGAAAACCGAAGTACATATTAGGGTGTCCCATAACTTCCTTCCTCTTTTTGTTACAAAACTAATAGTCGATATTTATTATTTAAGGCTGATTTATTATGTTATATGCGATCCTTCTTCTTTTAGGAAACCCTAATTATGCCATCTTTCCAAAACAGCTCAGACTTACTTGCAAAACATTCATCGAGCCGCGTTTTCATTTCGCTCTCGGATTTCTCGGATTTATCACGGAGAGAATTGTTTAACAAGAGAAACAAGTAATAATCGGACGGGACACGGTCCGGGGAGTTGGTAGGATCAGGTGGAACGTCCCAATCAAACTGGAAGAGTTTCTGTCTCGCGTCGTCGCGATGAAAAACGACGCCTCGTCGGTGTCGCCGATTCTGCCCGTTTTCTGGCCACGGCGGCTTTCAATTTATCCAGTCGATCGCAATATTTTGCAGAATCGATCGTTTCACCTTGCGGAAGGAGCTCGTAGCGCGCTACACCTTTCCAGTGCCGGCAAACGGGCGGAAGAACTTTCTTCGGACCAAGTCCTGGCTTCGCGACGGTCGAAAGTCGATTTTCCTTGGACCGAATGCGTTTTCGATGCGCGTTTTCATGTAAAATTCAAGTCTCGTCTCCGGTGACTTGGCTCTTTCAAAAAGGATTTGTTTCGTGTCGCTGAAGAAGCGAGTCGCGCGTAGAGACGCGGTTCGTAAAGTCGGTCTCCGTGAATTGGTTTGGAAGACGAAGTTCGTACCGATTCGTATGTTCCATCTTGATTAAATAATTGTGTACCGTTTCGATGAAAATCGCCTGCGGCTCGAGATCATACACAGCGTGGTACAGAAAGAACTTATAGGATACCCTAATACCTGCGAAACAGGGCGACTTGAATCTCCCCGCGACAAAGGGTGGGTCGCGGAAGGGTTCGCGCGCTGGAAAACCCGGGAACGCGTCCGGCTTTTTAATTGAACCACAATGGCCGCGTAATGTCGCGGCGGACGGGTCGCAGCCGTCTGATCGCTTGGCTCGAATTGGCATGGTTTCCCGTGAAAAGAAAGCCGAGATACGCCGGCGATGCGTCTTCGTCGACGTATCTCGGCGACAGCTCGAGCGACAGCTGTCGCGGACGGAAATTGCGACATCTTGCAAACGACTCGCGATGCTCAGAGGCCGCCGTGCCGCAGAAAAAGAAAACCGGGCCCGTGTTGTTGCGTGACCACGCTTACTTTTCCAACTACGGGTCCCTCTGACCCCTTTTAGCGCGCGGCGTTTCTGGCGCCGGAAACCGCAACCGGGCCCTTTTTACCCTGCGACCACCGCGTAACCTCGTTCTCTGTAGATTAGTCTTGCTGTTAAATGGTGTCGACAGGCGAGTCTTAGGTTATTATTAAAACATAGACTCTGGTCAATTTTCATCCCCTTCGTTTCTTGACGAGTTGAATATAATCGATAATATCGTAAGGAATGCTCTTTAATTTTTTTTAATCTATAATTTTGTTGTTTAAGTTATAGTTTTCTCTTTTAGTTAGTTATATGGTAATATAAATAAGTTTATAAAAAGTTAATTATAAGTTTAATTATTGGATTTATCGGCAATTTGAAAATCAGACTCCACCCCAATGGATATTTTTAAAAATTTTTCTTCAACAAATAGGCAGACCTTTTTTCGCAAACAATTACCCTAACAACAGTACATATCTAATCCAATATACAATAATTTTCTCCCTGAAAAATTGAAAAAAGTTACGAAGCAACAACCTCTCGACTAAAGACCAATCTGATCAATATAGCAGCGTTAAAGTAGCTTCCACAAGAACTCCTGTTGCTCAGCCATTTGTCAATACCACTGAACCAAAAAATTCCCAAACAATCACCAACAAATGTACTTTCGATCCACCTAATTGTTTAAAAAAGATCTCCGCCAGCTTCCTCAGAAAAAAATGGCAAACATCATATATACACGCGATCGTCGTTCGCCGACCGAATTGGGCCCGTCCAGTAACAGAGCGCCTCTTCGCTCTCGGGGCCCCGTTTTTCTGTATGAATATTCATTTGGAAGCGGTAGGCCATGGGTCGGTCGGCCACGTGACCGCAGAAGTCCTTGGCGGACAGCGAACACGAAGTCGGCCGTCGTTTTTGCGTGCCGCACAGAAGACGGGCAGACGCGTTTCCTGCTCTCACTTTTCGCCGGCGGGTCACTCGGTCTCTAGAGATGATGACGGCGAGCGGCTCGCGATGCTCTCTTTATCCAGTCCTGGGATCGTCGATCACGATCTATGCAGACGCCACACGCGTCCCGAGCCTCGCCGGCTAATAAGGCCCGCCGCGCCGCGCCGAGCGGAGCCGCGGCGCCGATTGAGCCTTCGCACGTTAATGAGTCGAGCGTCGCCTCCTCGTTTCTTCTCCCGGCGCGGCAGCCAATTACACGCGAGCAGGGCCCCGGCTGCTAGCTATATCTCCGTCGGACGGCCGCGGAAGGGTGGATACACAAGGTGGTAAATCGTAATTACATTGATGAAAGTAATTAGGGGAGGGTTCGAGTCGGTCCGCTGCCGAATAAGGTCGGCGGGCCGGGAGCGTACGCGATGGGGGCCGATCAGGCTCGCCGGAAATTCGTATATGTATATTTATACCTAATTTGCGATCGTTAGAACGGCCTATCTTTGCGCACTTGCTGCGCCCAACAACTCTTGTAACACTGAAATTTAACAGGTTTATTGCCTGGCGTCACACGCCTCTGACCATCGCGATCCCGATCGCGCTCTCCGCCTGCGCGGCAAGGTCGGGCCTCGTTTTAATCACGCAGTGGTTTATCGCGAGACGCTGCGGAAATTAGCATCCGAGACACGCCCAGGTCCCCTTAAATTATCAACCGCGAAAGTCGACGCTCGTTGATGCTCGTTCTACGGTCTGGAGAGTGTTCTTAGGCCACCTGCTTCCTTCGATTTCCACGTCAATGGTGCTAGGGTAGGTTTGATAATTGTACTGGTACTCTTTGGTTACTGTGCCCTCGATGTAATTTTATTTATAGTTAAAATGAACGTTATCGAATTCAATTTTTTAATATGTTGATTGAAGATATTGATGAACAGAAAAAAGTTGTTGCAGATCATCTCAGAAATCCCTCACATCCCTAAAGTACCATAATTTTGCTAAATCCTGTATAGTATGTATAAAATAATAGGAGAAAAATTGACCGTTTTCGGCGAAGTATATTTAAACGATAAAAATATCGCAGCACCGCGAATTAGAAACATCCGAGTGAAATCAATTACACAGTCCGGCGCGCGAGGGTAGAGAGAGAGAGAGAGAGAGAGAAAGAGAGAGAGAGAGATATCGAAACGATTGCGAGTCGGAAGCAAGGTCGTGATAAATGGACTCGAAACATCGGCGGGCTCCTCGCGCCGTCCACATTATAAATCATTTTTCTTTTGTGCGCGCGCGTTTTTTTTTCTATTTTTCCCGCGGCGACGCGTGAAACGAAGACAGCAACGAAACGCCGGAATTCCGGCACTTTTCCAGTTCGTTAGCCGACGAAAACGGATCTCGACCCGTCTCTTAGTCAACGTTCAAATGAACCGATTCATTTCCGAGCAATCAAATATTATTTATACCGTATTATAATTATTTGTTTCTGTGGTTACGAAAACCTTTGATATGGAGACAGAGATAAGAAATAAAGTAAAATAAAAATGGCTGTTATTAAATTATAGAAAAATTGAATGTGTCGAATATAAGGTTGAGAGATAATAGATATTTCAAGTAGTAAATTGATTGTATAAATATCGGCATATTAAATGTATAATATATTTAATTAGGTGTGTGATTTTATTTCTTATTTTCTTAACGTCCATGTATAAAGTAAGAAAAAATATTAAAATATAATAAAAAATAAGATACAAATATTTATGGTCCATTTATTATACCAAAAATTTATTTTCTCCAACTTCAATTATTATTCCATAGATATTTAAATATTTTTACTAAGTCTGCTCGCATCGAATCTACGACACAACGTTCCACCTTGAACAATGCACTGCAATATTCAAATAAAAAAGGGTCCATCAATGGCGGAGGATATAAAAAAAAATCGTAGAGACCTTCGACTCGAATTGTTCTCATTTTAGCAATTATTGCTAACCCTGAACAATTGTTTTATTAGAAGGTTTTTCGACGGCTCGCTGAAATAGATGTCGAGGTAACGATAGTTCTCCAAGATGGCGGAATACCGGGCTCCGGCGCGGGCGCCTCGCTCCTCTTTTATCAAATTGCACGTTCCGTGGCGAAACAAACAACAATCGTCAGCATCGATGGACCACGTCCAAAGTAGCCCGAGTCACGCGACGAACGCACGTTTCTCTTCCTGTCTTCTTTGTTCGCTAACCGAGCCGCCGCGGCCTCGCCGTTTCGTAATATTTCCGCAGCCGTGCTCCGTCTCGTTTCAAAACATGTTTCTTTTTCGCTGTTCCCCCCTCCTCCTCTTCTTCCACGCCGGCATCCGTCGACGACGATCGTTACGCGACGCGTCGAATCGTTTCATTTCTCGTATCGCAGATCGTAATATCGCCGAAAACATTCGAATAACCCCGCGAGAAAGAATCGTGCGACTATAAATTTAGGCTTCGGATCAATAAACTGTAGTATGGAATTTTTCAGACTGTCTCCATTTACATACTGTTTAGCCCACAAAAACTACGCATACGTCGTACAAAACAATTGCGAAATTAAATGAAGTAAAATATAAAATTTTATAAAATATAGAAGATTTATTTCAGATTTCCAGTGGCAGTGGCTTCGACCGCAAAGGGTTAATAGTCTCTAACGTCCGAGAGGTAGTGGGGAAGTTACGAAAATGCGGTAAAATTCGAGCGCGTGATTATGGTTGTGACTAGTCTCAATTTGGAATCATACAATTCAGAGCTGTTCAACGTGCTTCGCGCGGTGGGCAATGGAACAGCCACGCGCCGAGGGCGAACCTACTGGCAACGTCTTATCGCTGACGTCAGAGAAGAAAAACTCAAGTGTTTACGTTTTTCATGCTGGGGTTCGTTCTATTTCTCTTAATCCCGACATTATTTATGACAGGTCGCTGTCACATTCCTCAGCCGAACAACGTGTAATGGCAATACCGTCCTAAAACTGCTCAAAATCTGCCCGAGCTTTTACGGGCTAAATAGTATATAAATGAAGACAGGCTGAAATATTCCATAACAGAGTTTATGAATTCTAAAGATCAGAATATGTTTAAGACAGACATTTCTGTATTGATATCTTGTTGAAAAGGGTGTAGGAAAGCAAACGGGGCATATTTTGATTAAATCAACAGTTTTTGAAAAAAGATATACAGTTTTATATATTTACGTATACATCCGACATTTCATATGCACCAACCTAATACATTGTACACTTTTTATGAGAATTTTGGTGCGCGACGTGACAAGTCGAAAACCGGAAGCATGTCGCCGCTCGAAAATGGTAAGGTCTGAAATGCGTGTAAAATACTGCGGACTGAAATGCGTGTAAAATCTGTCGAAAATTTTTTCCGCGAATGGAATTACATGAATTTAAGGAGAATGAGTCTAGTTTAAAATGGGCTGAAGCGATTGGATGTACGATTTTTTGGTGGCGTTTTATCGAGCTTAGAATGGGACCTTAAGAGCCAGGTGATACTGTAAGAAACAGAATCGAGTCCTGTTCAACTTGCACGCGTCTTTGTTTAATAAAATAGTAATAAAAAATGACACCGCGATTTTGTTTATATGGTTTTAAAGAGGATTCTTCAGTCTTTAAAACTACGTTAATTTTAACAAATACAAAAATTTTCCAAAGTTTTTACCAAAATTCAAACTTACGCTACTTTTTCAAGAAAAAATGCGACTGTTTTCTTTCCATTTCTTTATTCTACATCGCGGAAAAATTTTTTGAGGTAAAATGACTGATGCCTTTCAAAAGTAGAAAGTCCAAGCTTCAAAATGAGTCCAGTGCCATCATCCTACCATTTTTTCGCGTCGCATAGCAGCTCGAGTAAAAGCACCACCGCGACCAATGGATTCCTGTCATAAACATATTAAATGAATCCGGCGAAAGTGTATCAACCAGAACGCGTTACACGAGGCTGAAAGCTAGGCCATGACAATGCTTTCGTGACCGGTGGCTCGTGTGTCGCCGTAAAGGAAGACAATTATCGCTGGAACGGACGCCATACACACATATGTAGGTAGCGTGCATCGCCGTGCCGGAAACGGCGCGGACGTTACTTTGTCCCGTATCGTTTTATAGATTCGTGACATTCGACGGGAATTACCCTGATAACGACGGATAACGAGGCCCGGTAATTATAGAAACACGTATTACAGAAAAGACGGTGGGGAGAGGAGGAGGGAAAATCATCAGCCGGTTATCGCGCGATCGGCGTTGTACGCGAACGGGGAGCCGCTTCTAAAACACTCGAGTGCCTATTATTCCATTTAGGCTGCGGTAATTACGGCGAGCATTATAGCCCGGCCGGTTACATTGAACCTCGCCCATTCATCGCCGTATATGACGCAATAAAGTCATTATTATTATTATTATTATCATTCCGCTAGTAATTCCCTGTCCCGTCACGGTGGCCACCGGCTTCTTCGCAATATTGTCGCCCGCTCCATTGTTCGCGCCGATCGTTTCGTCGAATTTTGATAAAGCCTCGCTCTTAAATGCTCTTTTCATCCTTTTTTATCGTTTCCGACGCATTTCGGAGGTTATCGCAGATGCTATAATTATTAATAACGAGAGGTAATCGTGGGAAACACGTGGAGAAACGGAAAATCTTTTATTTAATGATTGCTATGTATGAGGATTTTTATTTCGATTCTGCTTTTGCTATACTATAATTTAAGCAATAGATAAATAAATAAATAAATATACATATACATTGTTATTATAAGACATAAATTGTATAAGATACATGACATATCATGATACGATATGTCACATGATCGTATGAGTTATATGATTTATATTATTCATAACGTTGCATAAATTACATGATTTGTATAATTATAAAAATAACAATCTGCTTCAAGGTTATGTCAAAGTCATACATAAATTGTTAATAGCTAATAATAAATACTAGTTGTTCTCAAGCTGTCTTTATTCAAGCTGTCTTCAATATATTTATACAACTCACATTAAACATATCATAATAAATATATTGTTCCTGATAGTGCCCAGCGTGTAGTTTATTTAGTTACTCCCGTAAAATCACAGCAGCAATAAAGCGGCAACGGCAAAATAGAGCAAAGTATCGCGGATTAGAATCACGGAGAGGCGACAATCGAGCGCGCGTCCATCAGACGCGGTCCGGCACGGTATTCGTTCCCGAGGCGATTGTCATCGGAGGAATAAATAATCGCGTCGCGTAACGAACGTCTCCCTTGTCCGGTGCCCCTGGAAACGCAGTAACGAACGGACCACCGTTAATACTCGTACCGTTGACCAGCGTATTTCAGCCCGGGGAGATCTAGGCTGGATCTATAGAGACAGAGAGAGAGAGAGAGAGAGAGAACGTGCTCCCTAACGACGACGCGGGGATCCTACGGTGGACCCCATAAATTCTCGCGAAATTAGTACGGTTTAGCCCGGAGGGGGTGTTGCTCGGTACCGCGACGCCGGAAAAACCTTCCAGCTAGAAATTTATAGTCGGCCATCGGGGCCCGCGGTACACTGTCATGGGACTGGTCAGTGACGATGGAAATATCCCTCGTACGCAATATACTAAGGGTACCGATACGTAATATATTAAGGATACTAGTACGTAATATACTAAGGGTACTGATACGCACCATACTGAGGATACCAGTGAGCGATATAATAAGGGTACTAATTCGCAATAGTACCAAGCCAGGGTACAGCCTCCGTAGTCCAGTTATATTAAGGACAATGTTTCATATTATATTCGCAAAAGTTGGCTACAAAGTAACGCACTGTTACTCCATAAGGAGAAGGAAAAGGATCTCTCGAGACTCCGTATAGTTCTTCCCCGCAGGACGGTTCGAGTTTTCAACCCTTCACGGTCGGCAGATTTCGCACTCGAGAGTGCCGGCAGCTCGAAGCAAATCCAGCGTCTCGCGATTACTTTTTCACAGAATTTAAAGTCGATAGATGGTCGCCACGGGTCAGTACAGTCACTGCTAACTAATCTAACCGCGGAAAATTGGTTGAAAATGGTCACGAGGCGTAGGAGATGATAGTGTTTCGTCGTCGTTGCGATTCTCGAAGGTTTCCGCTGCGGGGACATCGATTTTTCTGACGATTTCAAAATGTCCCCGCTGCGGGGACACCGACCCCGAAGGGCTCAACGGAAGAAGCCACGAACGGAGTTTTACAAGGAACTTTATTATAAGGCGAAGATCGCGCTGAACTGGTTACTGACGAAATGAGCGACGAGCGCAGCGGAGCGTGCATTTTTATACCCTCGCGCGGTAGGAGCAGCTATATTAGATGCACAAAATAAAAATCATATTAAGTTTAGTAAGAACGTTCTATGTATGCAGAGGTTATATCTCTACTATAAGAGCAGAGCTCTGGCGGCCAAACAGACGATCCTAGAGTGGTTTCAAAATGTAAAAAGGTAGATAACCTGTTCTTTTAAGTCGGAATAAAACTCTATCTTCTTGCTATTAATATTTAATAATTCTAATAAATGTAGAAATAAAATAAATATAAATATTCTTTTTCTTCTAAGAAATTATTACAATCGGAAAGGTGGTGATCATTGAAACTATAAAGAAAATGGTACAGCAAGGGGTCAAGCAGACGCGCGACGCGTAAAGTCGGGGCGCGGGCGTCGCTCGTCTTCTTCGGTGACGAACGGGAGATCCGTGTGGCCGATAGCGCGCCGGTCAGATAAGGATCGCGGGAATGACATCTTGCAAACGACTCTACCCCCGGTTTTCGAGGAACAGCCGTGGGCCGGGGCGTTCGGCGAGCAGAGCCGGTCGTCGCGTGACTCGATCCATTCTGCCGGCCGTGGCTCCCGGTGTCGATGATTCTCTCTCCTTTTCGAGGCCCGTCGTCGTTTTCGCTCCTTCTTCGAGGGTGACCGATGAATTCAGCTGTCGCGGCGGCACCGTTTCAATGGGAACGGGACTACGTGGGCTGGTCGATAAGTTAAACCCCGCCTACTACGAATACTATTTTTCTCATCAGACCTGTACGACAATTGTCGCCGGCACGGAACAACAAGGCGCGCGCAACAGACGGCCCTGAGGAGAAGTGTTCTTTTTATTTTTGTTTGGAGCGTTGGTGGCAGGATCTTTGCTTTGATTAGCGAATATGGTTTGGTCGGGAGGAGTATTTTTGTTATATGATTTATTTAATGAGCAGCTTGATTAGCAATGTTTTGTTTCAAGGAAAGTATTTTTCTTTTTCTGTAGAAAATTTTAGTTCGATGTTTAACCCTTTGCGGTCTTTGCGACCTTTATGGTTGAAAGTTTTAACCATAAAAGTTTTGTCGAAATTATGTCAAAGTTTTGTTGAAGTTATGTGAAAGTTTTATCGAAGTAATGTTAAAGTTTTGTCAAAGTTATGTAAAAATTTTGTCGAAGTTGTTTTGTCAAAATTATGTCAAAGTTTTCTCAAAGTTCTGTCAAAGTTTTGTTGAAGTTATGTCAAATTTTTTCAACGTTCTGTCAAAATTATGTTGAGTTCATGTCAAGTTTTTAGATAAAAAATTCTTAAAAATTACATAGACTTGTAACTTCGAGACAACAAACCAGTAAAATGGAATAAATAACCGAACCATATAACAATTAAAATACCAAATGTTTGGTACTCTCAATTGACTAATCCATTCAAATTTACATTAATTGCCTTGAACTTTCAACAAATCAATATTAAAAACGCGTCGATATAACAAACTAACACTTGAAACATTAGAATCAACGATCTCTCTCTGTCCTTACCGTCGCGTTTTCTAACAATTACAAATTACTCTCCCCCTTTCCTCAATTCTTCATTCAAATACAAAGATTCTAGCTTACGAACATACCACAACAAAATCTTTAACACCATCGAATACTTTGAATTTTTCGTATCGCTCCAAAGACTGTGCGACGCGCCTCGACAGCAGCCAGGGAGAGATCGCGTCATCGACACCGCGCGCACCAGGACACGTCGAGCCGTTAACGGGCTCGTAAGGAGGCAGTCGAAGGACCTCTTTCGTCACCTCTGGCCCGGCGGGGCCGTCGAAACGTTGAAGGATGCGGCTCGGTGAAGGAAACGAGGGGTGGCGCGCGAGTATGGTCCCTTTATCTCGGGATCTCGGGGTTAAGAACCAGCCGACAGGAGGATCGTTGTGGCTCGCAGCAAGGTGAGAGACCGAGAGAGAGACATAGAGAGAGAGAGAGAGAGAGAGAGAGAGAGAGTGAGAAAGAGAGACATAGAGAGACATAGAGTAAGACATAGAGAGAAAGAGAGACATAGACTGAGACATAGAGAGAAAGAGAGAGAGAGGAGGGAGCAGCAGCCAGCCGGCTGAGCCGAGGCGAGGCGAGGCGAGGCGAGTCGGTTCGCGGCGAGGCGAGGCGCGTAGCGGCTGCACTCGGAGGAGTCACGTGCATTGCGTGCGCGCCAACTGGGCTAGGTCGATGCACGCGGATGCACAAAGGGCTCAAGCCACGGAGCATGTCCGAGACGAGCCACCTGCCGACAGATGTTGAGTCTAGCAGCCAAGATCCGAGGCTACATTATTCTCCGACCGGCCCTCGCCTTACCTTCTCCTCTCTCGCCCTCTTCCTCTCTCCCTCTACACCTCCCTCTCTTTCTCTCTCTCTCGCACTCTTGCTCTATCCATCTCGCTCTCTTTCTCACCATCTCTCTGTCTCGCCCCTTTCTCTCTCGCGCTCTCTGCCTCTCCGCTCGCTCGAAAACGCCGGTGCCCTCCAAGGAGCCTGCAGTTTCGCCACCGTCTCCCCAGCACACCTTTGTCCGTCCGTCTCTCTTGCCTAAACTCGCGCGGCGCAATACCCTCCACACACACCTGCCCGTCGCAAGACCTCCTCCGGATCACCTCGAATTTATTGACCCCGGCGTTGCCTCCGTCCGCGACACAATGCCTCTCCTCTAGCCGCGCGCCGAGCCCTCCTTTGCAACCCCGACACGTCAAGGATGACGTTAATAACGGTGATCGGTCCGACGATAGGCGTGACGCATGATCGATCCGGCAATTTCGGTCTACCGATCTAGGGGGGGTGCGGGGCTCGCGCACGCACAGTCGCCGAAAGCGGGCCTTTCGTAGTGGCTACACGAAAATTAACGTTCGTAGGTATAGTTAGAGAGGTCCTTTTCACTGTGTCATGGGGGTACGAGATGGATCGTATGGCATCGAGGAATAAGGATGTTGATATTTATGGAGAGAGGTCGAAGAGAGAGATGAGAGCGCGGAGAAATCAGGAATTAATGGAGTGTTGAAGTAGGTTTGATTTTTAATGGTGATGGCGTGTGTTAAATTTGTGTTATTTAGAGATGTATGAAGATGATATGTATAGTAGCGTTATTGTAGTATAGTATCATCTTTTTATTTTTATACCTCATTGTTAAACTATCTGTTATTATATCTATTGTATGTTACAATAGATTTTTTTTCTTTGTTTATATCTGTATGTTACTAACATACCTTCATATTATTGATAACTATATTATATTCAGACATATCGTTCTTCACAATATACTTAAATTATAAAGGAACCAATCACTACCACATAATCTACCAATCATTGTACAACATCTAATACATAACAGCAATTTTAGTTATCTGCTAATAATTAACAACTTCGACATTTCTCTTTCCATTTTATTATTCAATATTTATTACTCAATTTTAACGATAAATAAGTATTTTCTACTGGCCCATCTATCACCTTGCCAATTTAATAGCAGAGTACTTCCTATTAACCCTTCGGGCACCAGCCATATATACATCCTCATAATTCCACCAATAAATAGACATAAATATACATAAATATTACATTTACGAACTGCAAAATTTTCATTGTTAAATCGACGTACCATTGCATTAAAAATTATACTCATCAAAAGACATTTGTTAACTATCGTCAATTTTAAAATTCTTTCTCTACGCAGAAATGTAATAATAATTAATCCTGCGACGAAAGGAACCATTCGCGAGACAATCTGAAACCGGCAGATCCCCTTCCGTTTCCCACTGTACCGGTCCCCACGAGGGACGCGGTAGACAGTGCGACGTTATTACCTGTCCTCGTAGTGTATACGAAGGTCGGTCAATAAACGAGGTTGGCTCCGTTCCGTTCCGAGAGGGATGTTTAGCAGACATTGCGCCGTAATCCGGCACCGCAAATAATCGCCTTATTATCCGACGGAAGAAACAGCCGCAGGTATTACTCCAGGTGAACGAGGGCGAAAGAGAGCTGCCAATGCAACGCGTGTTCTTGGAATCTCGCGGCTGCATAAAGTAAGAAATGCATCCATTTGCGCGGGGCGGCGCGCAGATGTTCGAGACGATCGCGCGCGACTTTTCGACCGCTTGACCCTGTTCGAGCGCGCATCCGATGCGCAGCAGCACCGCTCCTCGTTACTCTCACCTGCGCTCGATTGCAACGTTTTTCGGCGCAGCGGACGCAGTCGGCGAACGGCGAACTTGTTTTTTTGCCGAGGCTAGCGAAAGTACACGTTCACCGCGGAGAAAGATTAATTAATTGCTAGTCGCGTTCGTGGTAATTTGTTGGACGAAGGTGCGACGATGTTCGGCGGGCCTTTGTTTGTTTCGCAGAATGTTTGCAGATTTTTAGGACGTAGTTTCGGGATGAATATTTGGATAGTTTGTGTAAGAATTTGTTGTCCGTGGCGCGATGTTTAAGGTTCGTTCAATTAAATTTTGATGTAATTACATGGTAATATAGCTTGTTTTTGTTAATTGTGTTAGGGACTCGGTTGCGTTCTGGCGTGGACAAAAATTATATTGTTTAAATAACTGCGTGTTTAGGGATTGTATATTGATTATAAAGACAGAAATGTTGCGTGAAATGTACGTTGTTTTAATAGGAAGATAAGGTGGACGTTTTGTTACTTTGATTATTGCAGCGTGATGCTGTAAATAATTAATCTAAATATTAATAATCATAATAATCATAATAAAAGTTGTAATAATAATAATAATATAGTACGATCTTAATTTTTAACATTTCATTGCTACCAAACACGGTGTTACTCTTCTATCATTGCAGAATTAAAATAAATGTTCCAATTACCACATCCCCGGATTAAAAATATATAAAAGAGAGAAATGTACTATATATGAATTGACGATCTATTTTTTATTACGTTCAGCAATTAAACCTACATTCTCCGCGATTTTGTACCTCCGCCAAAAGGCGTAAAATAATTTTCATATTTCCACCAAAAGATACAAATACTGAACGATGTGAAGGTTCCATCAAAAGCCATAAATACTAAACAAACAAAAAATTACAAAACACTTCGAGATGCTTTTTGACACCTGGTATAAATTATATAGTTTCTCGACTTCCAGCAACGCTGAGAATCGCCCGAATTCGGCGACTAGCGATCATCATGTTTATCGACCCCACGGAACAACGTGGTACCGGCGTTCGTCGTTGCCGGACCCGGTAAACCGAGCGATACTCGGCCCGGATATCCGAGTGAATCGTCGCCGCTCGCTCGCAGACGTACATAAGCCGAAAAGCAAAGGTTCCCGCGTTAATTCCGTGCACACGGCTGCGTCGGAGAATTTACGCGGGCCGAGAGAGAGAGAGAGAGGGAGAGGGAGAGAGAATCGGGCAACAAAGCGGTCGGGGGCCGTGAACTGGGAGAACGCGCGTTGCGCCTAGTCGCCGACACAGCCGGCTCCCGAATGAAGACAATTATTAGCGAATGCACGGAGCAGCCCCGTCCGCCTTAATATCTGAAACCGGGCCAGCCGGGCGCTCTCTAATATCACCGCTCCGCGGGCCGCCCAGGCCCGAGAGACGCTAACTTGCATATTGCACCTCCGGTTAACCGACAGCCTGGCATTACCCACTTTGCCTCGTTTATTACGCTGCATTCCCTTCCTTCGGCATCTCTCCCTTCCCCCCAAAAACGTCTGTATGTCTTTCTCTCTCTGGCTATCTTTCGCCATCTCTCTTTCTCTAGTTTGCTCTCTCCCCCTAGTTTAATCTCTCTCTCTCTCTTTCTCTTTCTAGTTTGCTCTCTCCTCCCCAGAGAGACTCTCTCTATTTTGTCCTCTCTCTCCCTCCCCAGAGAGACTCTCTCTCTATTTTGTCCTCTCTCTCTCTCTCTCTCTTCCTCCCCAGAGAGACTCTCTCTCTATTTTGTCCTCTCTCTCTCTCTCTTTTTCGCGCTATCTTTCGTCGTATCTCTCTCTCGCTCTCTCTCTCTCTCTCTCTCTGTCTCTTACTCTCTCTCCCAAGGATCCTCTCGCCGGCATTGATTATTACCGCGCGAACGCTTTCCACCGAAGGTGCGGCGCGCGCGATCCACGCAAAGATCGCAAGCCGATCTCACTACTCCCTCGCCCTCCCCCCATTAAGGGCAATCGCTGACGATTAGACCCCCGACCGATCTCTATTCCCGACGACCGAGAGCCTCCCTCGATCTTCCGTAGAGCTCGCCTCGATCTCCGAGCAAGCCCGGCCGTTTCCTCGCGCGATCCACGCTCTTTTATTAATGGACATTACGTCCGCATCGCGGAGATTACACGTGTTACCAGGCCGGCGTCGAGATTCTGATCGCGATAGAGACGTCCGAGGGATTTTTCGAGGCCGATTCCGTGATCTCCCTCTGCTCGAAGATCGTCTTCGAATGATTACGATCGGTTGGGGTTCTGGGGGAATGATGATCTTTTTGGGTGATACTTGGATTGGGATGATTTATTTGGTATTTGTGTTAAGAAATAGGTAAGACGCGTTGTTAGACGACAGTGGAAGTGGGTGTTGATCTTTAGGTGGAAGATATTAACCCTTTGCACTCGAAGCCATTTTAGCTCTAAATCTAAAATAATTTTTCTGTCTTATAGTATTTTTATTTTGAGCGACGAAGTGTATTTTATATATACCAAATTAATTCTCGTCATTCATACAAACTGTGCCGTATTTAAAAATTTTTCTAAAATTAAATATTGTTGCTATAAAAATTATTTTAAAGGGTGAAATGATAATATTAGTGGTGCCTGTGAGTCACCATTCGAGTGCAAAGGGTTAATGTATTTGTAATTTATGGGATGGTTTGGCGAATTGGAGGGATAAATGTGCTGTGGTGTTTTAGGATCTTTTGGTAATTATGGTGCGGTGTATTTTGTTGAATGGAGATGAGTGGAGTAAAGGTGGGAGATTTGAGGGTGGAGGATTTAGAAATTATGTCGTTGTTAATTTTACATTGAATTTTAATCGGTTTTGTAAACGTCAGTATTATTATATTTTATTTC
The DNA here is from genome assembly GCF_028453695.1 of Augochlora pura. Taxonomy (NCBI): domain Eukaryota; kingdom Metazoa; phylum Arthropoda; class Insecta; order Hymenoptera; family Halictidae; genus Augochlora; species Augochlora pura. Next base: position 8,446,867 of record NC_135778.1, read on the forward strand.
AATATTTTATAAAGAACATTGAAGAGTCATTTTGAAAGAATATTATGTTTTAAGATATTTATTTAACAGTGATTAATGTAATTAATATATTAAGAATATTATTAAGAACGTTACTACATTTGAAAGTTGTTATTGAATAGTATTTAATATAGTCAAGACATAATTAAGAATTATATATAACGAGAATATCTATCAATACAAATAATAATATTATTTGAGTAAATGACTGTAAAATTTAGATATTTATTATATTTAAATACCTTGCATCGAAATTAACATAACCACTGTCTTTCTTATTATTAATTCCAGCTAACAATTCTTTACCGTTACATATATAAATATTAATATTACTCTAAGAAAATCTACTTTCTCCCAGTCCTGCGTTTACTCTCAGTCTAAAACACCGCTTTAAATTCCCCATTTTCCCTACACTAAGAAACGATACCGAACCGCACGATAAATTGATAATCGGCCGAGATCTCGTCCGAGGAATATTCGCGTACGCGAGAGCGGAAAGACCGTTCGGAATCGCCGTTAATCCGCGTAGTCGATATATATCGGGTACGAGGCGGTTCTCGCTCGGAGTCCCGATACGATGTATTTACCACGCGTTAAAGTCTCCGCCCTAAACGCCGGGCATCGATAACGATTTAACTGGGAGGCATCGATCTTTGATGTCCGGTCGCCCGAAGATCCCCGTTAAAGTCGGACGAGACGTTAATTCCTCGTTTGCGGAAGTTTATCAGGTGATCAGCAATAAAGCCGGGGTGGCTGGCCGGGCCTCTCTATACCGTACACCGCAGTATAGAGTCCTCTCTCCTCTCTATACATCTCCCACCCCTCCGCGCCCCGTTCTCCGCGGCGCCGCGACGGCCCTCTTTCTGCCTCAACCCTCTCGAATGTCCCATTAATTTTTCACCGATGGACCGTGGCCGAGGCGAATGCTTCTCGTGCACCGTTAATCGCATCTCCGCGACGGAGTATTTCCATCAACTGACTATGCGACGCGCGCGACGCCATAACTGCGCCGCACAGTGGTCCGGATTGACGTAAGCTGTGCCATTGACCCATAACTCTTCATTCGCAAAAGATATAAACGCGAAACTTGGATTGATCGATGAAATATTGTCAGATTAAGGATTAATCCAGAAAAAATACATTAATTTTATTACTGTTATTATTATTATTATTATCATCGTGATTAGTATTCTAATTGTAATTATAAGGCAAGGATTCGAGGCAAGTTAACCCTTTGCGGTCGGAGCCATTTTAACTCAAATCGAAAATATTTTCCCAAACTTATAGCGTACCCATTTTACATAACCTCGTGCATTCTCCACATTATGGAATTGAATTTTACGGCTCGTACAACAGTTTGTAGGCTCTTAACAATTCTTTGTTTGTGAACAATCTTGGTAAACATTATTTTGGAACGTAGCATGATAATTTTCATTTATCAATTTTACAATGGCTTGTACAAAAATGCCAAGTGTTATTATTTAGTATTCACGATATACTAATTGAATAAAAATAAATTAATGTAATTTTTGTAAATAATTTCATTTTTTACGCACACCGGATACAACAACGTCGCGAGAAATAGCGTTCGAGTGAAGAGATAAATGGCGACGAGTATAGAGGTCCTCCAGGTGTCCAGGCCAATTTCCGTCGCTCCGCGCACGGAAGACACCCGGCCGGCACGCGGAAGATCCCTGGCATCGAAATTTGCGCGAGGAAATTGATTTATGAGAGATAATTGCACGCTTTGATACGGCGATGCGCCGATAAGGAGGAATGCCCAGGATTTCATGAATAAGCGAGGCCTCTTTAATCAGGAGCGGGGCCAACGAGGGCCCGAGCGGAGTGCTTCGGGATCGATCGGGCCGAGGCCGGGTCGGCCGGATTCCGCCTCGACGGAAAATTATAATTCGCGCCGGAGCGGAGCGGTGCGCGGCGCGTACGAGACGCGGCGAGACAAATGATCTGTCACGCGGCGGCGGTCAGCCTGAGAAAAAAAAAACGAAGAGAAAACGGACGCGATGCGAGACAGTCGCGCGGCTGTTCAACGATGATAAATATTTATGAACGGGCCCTTTTGCAACGCGAGAAACGCCGCGCGAGCGCGAGGCTTGATCGATCGCGGCCGATCGATGCCGATCGCGATCGGCGCCGATCTCGCTTTTCCCTTTAACGGAGGACTTTAACAGCGATTCGGTTTGCGAGTCGCTTTCTTTTGCATGTCGTGTTTGCGAGAGCGAATAAGGGATTGGTCTTCGATCATGTCCGTGGAATGAGGATCATTCTTAATGCTTGTCAGGGAGCGCGGGGATGTCTTTGAGACGTTTTGGAGACGTCTGGTGTATGACATCTGAGACGTTTTTATGTCGAGTTGTAAGATTATTAAGAATTGTCTTGAGATTTTTAACTATTGTTTTAAGACTTTTAAGAATCGTTTTATAATCTGTGGACTTGATTGTGTAGTTTAGTAAATGACCAACTCGATAACATAATGATTATAGTTTTATTAATTAAATGAAATTTTGAGGCCAAACATCTGAAAATGGAATTATAGTACTGGATAAAAGTTGACTAACTTTGACCGTCGATAATTTCGCGAAAAATTGTTGTAGCATGACGATTTCTATTTTATATCAGAGCTTGAAACCTATATTTTAAAACAGTGGTTTTCGATTTGAATTTAGTCGCGCCTACGCCAATGCAATCCTTGAAATTGTGAGGTCATGTCAGGTATAATATAAATTCTGGATGGAAATTGGCCAACTTTGATCCGTGATAACTCAGGAGAAAATCAACGTAACGTGACGACTTTTATCTTAGATTAAAGCTTGGAACCTTTACGTTAATATACCGTTTCTGAAATTTATGTTCCATGCACCGTCGCCATTCTAATTCTTCAAATGTGAGACCATATCCGTCAGATTGAAAATTGCCAAGTTTGACGAAATGCCCAGAATTTGGGGTTGCTTTAAAATCCTGTAACTTTGCGAGAAAAAATCGCAGATTCATTCCTCTATTTTTAAATTAATGAGGAAGGATCGAGCTACATTTTCTTAGAAAGGGCTCCATTGAAAAAATTCTACGTAGTCTCTGCGTTATGTCAAACTTGACATATGTTCGGCACACCCTTGCCACTGTAATCCGTCAGATGTGGTAAGAACTGTCACGTTTTGCAAAATGCAGGAACTATATCGATTTGTTTTCAACAATACTGTTTATAAGAGAATAAAGCTTGACTCTTCCCCATCGATCTAAAAAAAGAAAAATGGACCTGCGATTTTTTCTCGCAAAGTTACAGGATTTTAAAGCAACCCCAATTTTTCCAGGGTCTCAATTTCACTTCTCCGAATAGACAACAAAAGCCAAAATTACTTATGCAACGATACAATGGAACAACGATTTTCTCGAGTTCTAAAAATTACAAAGAACTGTCCTAAAAAGATTGAAGGACGTTAACCTTGACAAACCGACGGCTGACGACGACCGCGGAACGAGCTATACATTTAGGACCGTTTCTTTGAACGTTCATCGTCGATGTATCCGTAACCTGGATGCGGAACGTCGAAAAATAGACTAGGTCTTAGCTTTCCTCGGCGAACAGTGGATATAGAAAGCGAGCGGGGGCACGTCTCCGTGAAAAGAAGAATTTTGTAAGGTTAGCCCGCAGGAATTGAATGGCATGGAGATTCGGTAAATTGACCTGGAGTGAGGACCAACTCTGAACGCGGGACTCTTCGGGACAGGTAGTAAACCCTCGTCCGCGTGTAGGCCGACCCGCGGTAAACGCTCTCCTCTCGAATCGCGACCTCGTTCCGGGCGCCGACGACGGTGGTCAGCCCGGGAGATGGGAAACGAGAGGAAAAGACAGAGAGCGAGAGAGAGAGATAGAGAAAGAGAGAGAGACAGAGGAAAAGATACGATGGAAAATAAAGACAGAGAGAGATGAAAAGTTAAAGGCGAAGAAAGACGGAGGGAAGAAAATATAGAGAGGAAATAAGAGAAAGAGAGAGAGAGATAGAAAGAGGTGAAGAGGGAAAAGGAAGACAGCGAAAAGAAAGACAGAGGAAGAAGAATAGAGAGAGGTAAAGGACGAAAAGAAACATAGAGAGAGAAAATGAGAGAAAGAGGGAGAAAAAAAGTTGAAGGGAGAAAAGGAAGACAGAGAAAAGAGAGACGGAGGAAGAAAAAGGGAGAGAGACGAAAATGTAGAGAGGAAAAGAGTGAGAAGAAATGAGGAAGACAGACGAAAAGAGAGAGAAGAAAAGAAAGACTGAAATAAAAAAGTGCGGGACAAACTAAAGGGTAAAGAAGAAAAGGAAGATAGAGGGAGAGAGGAAAAGAGAGACAGAAAAAGGAAGAGGAAGACAGAGAGAGGAAGAGAAAGGATTCGTCAAGCTCTCGTAAAATCCTATGGACCTTGAATTACTTAAAACTCGAGAGGTCTTCTCCCTGGCCCGGCCCGACCCGGCCCGGGCCGTTGCTGTCCAGTTATAAGTCGCGTCGTCTGTGGTCCCGTCCGATGGAAGCATCATAATCGCACCGGATACACCGATCAATTCGATGCGGATGTTTATATACGAGAACTCTCGGTTCTCCTTTAAAGGCTAACTCGAGCGCACGGCTATCGGACACAGATCGCTCCTAACTGTAAATACCCAGGGTGAACTGCTTTCCAAAAATCTGGACACCGTCGGTCGTCCATTATTCAATCTTTTCACTGCGAATGGAACGTCTTATGGAAAAATAGTCACACACGAATAAACTCTGCAAATATTTAATTTAATAACTCTGAACTAATGATTAAATTCAATATTTAATGAATTAATAATTAAGTTCGGTATTTAAGTAGGTGCTTGTATCAGAAAGATACTACGAGTGCTAATGGTTAATATGATATCCCTTTGTACATGTAAATTAATTTGATTGAAGTAAAATTGTTAGTACAATTATGTTAGTAATGATTAATTGTTAAGAATTAATTTCAATTGGATTAAAGTAAATTCTATTCAATTCAATTCAATCCAGATATGTTAAATTAAATTAACTTATAGATCGAAGTAAATTCTGTTCAATTTAAAGTATTTCTGTCAATTAATAATATCGATTCAATTATACCAAATGAAAATAAAATGAAATACGGTGAAATGAAAAGAAATTAAGAAGAAAGGCATTGCTACCAAAACTACATTTCTTAACACTAAACCTACTTCCGATATATTAAACGACAGCTTAATTTAAATAGTTGCTTTTATTTAAATAGTTGCAAATTTTATAAAAGTAAAGTAATAGCATAATTTGAATAAATTCTGTCTCTTTACTACTAAACTATGTTAATAATATAATATTAATAACAACTAGTTTTATATTAATAAAACTATATTAATAATAATTTAATATTAAATATTAAATAGCCAGGTTCAACATCAACAGTGTTTACTCCGTGTCTACTCCGCAGCATGAATCTCGCAGCGAAACCTAAACGCCTCGACATCGAGAAGAACGTAGAAAAATCAGCGATTTCTGCAGACAGCTGCGCGGGACCGTTTAAAGTGCAGCCGTGAACGGGCGTTCGGGCGGGTCCACGGCCGAAACTATACAAGTTTCTCGATCAGTATAGGCGGCGGCGGCATGAGCCGGACCGGTGAACAACGATTGAAGCAATTTGAAAGTCACCGATGGGTGGTTAGAGGTCGGCTGCAAGGGGCAAGCAGAGTGGCCATCAGCGGACGCCGCGCCGCGCCGCTAACGAACAGGATAAAGACGAGAGAAGGACGGGGAAGAGAAAGGAGAAAGGAAGGTGTAGTTTTACCGACCGCCTGCTGGCTTCCTGCGGCGGACCGGCGCGCACCGGGCCTCCTCTTTCGGCAGGTGGCACTTCGCAACCTTTGTGCGTCGTCCTGACGCGCTCCGCAGTTCGCCTGCACTCGCCTGCATGCGCCCGGGGACTCACGCAACGCGGCTGCGCCGCCGGGATCGTGCCGGGAACAGGTGCGCGTGCTGATTTTTCGGCGTTCTCGGGTTCTTTGACTCGTCCAGGAAAACATTGCCGCGCGGGGATACCCTGCGACTCTTTCTTTATTCTTTCGACAGAGAGCTTACAAAATTTGTTGCTTGGAATCTCTATTTTAAGATGCTGTTTCTTGAGTTTTAATTAGGTGGATCCTTATTATTGTAATAATTGGAATTGAGGTCAGATATAATGTGAATTATGAATGGACATTGGCCAACTATGATCGACAATAACTTTGCGAAAAATTGTCGTAGGACGATTTATCTTTATTTAAAATTAAAGCTTGAAACCTCTACTTTAATATACTGTTTCCAGATCTTATGTTACATGCATCTCCGCCACTCTAATTACTTAAATATAATGCCATATTAGTCAGATTGAAAATTGCAAAATTGCACGAAATGCCCGGAAATTGGAGTTACTTTAAGATCCTGTAACTGTGAGAGAAAAAATCGCGGGTCCATTTCTCTTTCTTTAAATTGAAAGGAAATGATCAAGCTACATTCCACTGTAAACAGTATTGTCCAAAAAGAAAGTCAAGATGGTCCCTGCATTTTGCAAAACATGACAGTTCTTAACATTTGTGAAGGATTACAGTGGCGAGGATGTGTCGAACATTTGTAAAGTTTCGCATAAAGCAGAGACTATGTAGAATTTTTTTCAATGAAGCCTGTTACAAGAAAATGAAGTTTGATCCTTCCCCTTTAATTTAAAAAAAGAGGAATGAACCTGCGATTTTTTCTCGCATAGTTGCAGGATTTTAAAGCAACCCCAATTTCCGGACAGTTCGTCCAACTTGGTCATTTTCAATCTGACGAATATGACCTTACATTTGAGGAATTAGAATGGCGAAGGTGCATTGAACATAAAATAAAAAAAAACACTAGATTAAAGAAGAGGTTTCAAGCTTTAATTTCATATAAAGTTCATCGTCCTACAACGATTTTTCGCAGAGTTATCGGAGGTCAAAGTTGGCCGATTTTCCATCCACAATTTATATTGTATCTGACACGGCCTACTATCTCAAGGATTACAATAGCGAAGGGGCGTCTATCTTAAAATCTCAAGCTGGTCTCTTAAAGTAGAGATTCCAAGCTCTAATCTAAAATAAAAATCATCCTACTACCTTGATTTTTCGCAAAGTTATAATTGTTCAAATTTGGCAAATTTCCATCCACAATTTATACTGTGTCTAACATGGCCTCCTTTTTCAAGGATTAAAATAGCATATGCGCGTCTACCTTAAATCTCAAACCGGTCTCTTAAAGTAGAGATTCCACACTATAATCGAAAATAAAAATCATCCTACTACAACAATTTCTTCGCGAAGTTATAATTGCTCAAACTTAGCCAATTTCCATCCACAATTCACATTGCACCAAACAAGGCCTCCCATTTCAAGAATCACAAAAGCGTAGACGTCTCTAGCTAAAAATCCAAAACCACCATCTTAAACTAGAGATTTCAAGCTTCAATTTAAAACGGTCCCAAAGTGACAACAACAATCAGGTTTCTCCCAGCCATCATAATTGGGCTCGCTCCGTTCGCTGCGATTCTCCAAGTTCGTAATGACATAAGCGGCGATCGAGGAAGGTTAATGGCTGCTCCCGTGGCGTCGGTAACACCTGTTCGCCGGTGGAACCGCGATCGGGATGGTGATACAGTTTCCAGCTTTGCCGACCGGGGTAGCCTCGTGCCGGAGAGAGAGAGAGAGAGAGAGAGAGCCGGGAGCGCACCTGCCGCGCGCCAGATTAAAACGCCCCGGTGTTTACGTTGCTCCGTGGCCGCATCCTGGCGGATTTACTCGGTTCCGTTTCTAATTACGAAGGTCGCGGGCACCGGACAGGTGTTCCGCACGATTTTTCATGGTGGACCCGGCCCACCGGGCGCTCCCTCGGCCAGAAAAACACCGTCGTCGCGCCGGCTGCCGCCGATCGCAACGCGCCGAAAAGAAGACCCGGGGGCTGTTGCTTTTTTAGCTGTCGCGGTGAATCGAACGAGCTGACTCTCCTCGCACCTGCCTATCCCGCTCTCTTTCCCTCTCTTTCACTCTCTTTCGCTCTACCTTACTCCCTTTTTCTCTCTATGGTGCCTGTACTTTTGCCGCCACGAGCGCTCGGCCTGTTGACATTTTTCTAATGGCGATGACCCTCGCTCGCGCTGCACCTGGCCGGTCCGCGTGCCGGTGGACACCTTTCGCGCACGGGCCCCGCCAGAACTCCTGTTCCTGGTTGTTAGATACTCGTTATCCGGAAATTATGGGTTCCGTGCTAAGCGCTCGGAGTGTTCCTTAATCTCTACGAGCTGCTGCTGGGACATTCGGCTCGAGTTTGTGTTTGGGGAATTAAATTGCGGCTGCATGCTGCGTACCTCGCATGAAGTAGCGATCGTAATGTTTATTTGATCAACGGGAGGGGGTCCAGTAATATTACTACTATGTAATACTACTATTGGTACTACTATATAGTACTACTATTATAGTACTAGCATTAGTACGCCAAGTATTAGCATTGTAATAGCATGATGATATTGGATACGAGTAGCAAGTATATTGCTGATAAATAAATAAAGGAAGACGAAGAGGAATTATGCAATGGCAGAAGATGGTGTAAATAACCGAGATATTTATAAATGATTAGATGTATTTTATACAAAAGATAGGGAATATCGGGTATACTGAAAGATACGTCAATTTATTTAAAGATGTATGTTAGCTTGGTTGATGGTATCACTTCAATTTTAATTGTTTTAGATAAAAATTAGATTACAGAGATTTAATTACAATTTTCCTAGCTGGGAGGTTGGTGTTAAAGTAACTTAATTTTAATTTTTGTAGGTAAAAGTTAGATTTGAGAAATTTAACGTGAATTTTCCTAGGTGGGGATCAATGTTAGAGTAATTGAATTTCAATATTTCTAATTGGAGATCAGATTAGAATAACTCAATTTCAATTTTTCTAGGTAAAAGTCAAATTTGAGTGATTCAATTTTAATTTTCCTAAGCGGAGGTCAGTATTAGAGCAATTCAATTACAATTTTCCTAGTTAGAGGTCAGATTAGAGCTACTTAATTTCAATTTTCCTAGGTTGAAATCAGATTAGAGTAACTTAACTTCAATTTTCCTAATCGGAGATCAGATTAGAGCTACTTAATTTCAATTTTCCTAGGTTGAAATCAGATTTGAGTAACTTAACTTCAATTTTCCTGATTTGAGGTCAGGATAGATTAACTTAACTTCAATTTTCTTATTCAGTATTCCGATTAGAGTAACGTAATTTCAATTTTCGTAGTTAGATGTCAGATTAGAGTAACTTAAATTAAATTACTCCAATCTGAATATTGAGTAGGAAAATTGAAGTTGAATTTTCTTACACCAACCTCAAATTCTACTAACATAACTCCAACTTTCCTAGAGATAGACAGATGATATGACAGAGAGACTGAGCAATAGAAAGACAGAGAGACAGACAGATGATAGACACAGAAACAGAGAGATAGACAGAGCGACAGAGAAATAGAAAGGCAGAGAGACAGACAGATGGACAGAAAGACAGAGAGACAGAGGAATAGAAAGACAGAGAGAGATAGAGTGACAGAGAGGAAGAGAGAAAGAGAGAGAGAGAGAGAGAGAGTTTAAGTTCTCGTAAAGCGTCGCGAGTCTCTCCCGCGAACGGGCCTTTCCAATTATCACCGGCGATTACGAGCAATTAAAGATCCATAGGCTGGCGGAGAAGACGGTCGTATAATTCAACCGGTCCTGAGTGCTATTCCGAGCGCAGCTGGCCCACCTATATAGACACTGGGCTTCTCCGGGCTCCTTGTATCGTCTTCATTACCGTCAACGTATCGGGGATCGATTAATTCACGCACCTGTCTAGTTACACCCCGTGAACGATGCTCCTCCTGGCCCTCTCGCGTATATCTTCTCCTCTCTTTCTCATTCTTTCACTCTTTTTTTCTTTCTTCTCTTCTTCTCCACCCTTTCCCGGCACTTCCCCCCTTTTTTCGATTACCGAGGAGGAGAGAGAGCCACGCGCTGGCAGCTGGCTCGTTTTCACGTGAATTTTCTCGCCGATTAACTCCGCGACCGGTCGTTACTTACCGTGGAAACCGTTCTCTCGACGAGGCCACCGCCGCCGGTTTTTTACTCGGAAAAACTGTTCGAACGATGAACTGCGATGCTGTATATGGCATTCCTCTCTTGGACTATTTTGTCGAGTCTATTAATGTTGTCTATGAATGTTATTAATTACAGCAAAACGTAGTTTATAAAAGAGAACATTCAGATTTATGGACCGATATTCACGATCGTCAACCGATGGCCGACGATTAACAATCATTGACTTATAATTAACGACCATTGACTGACGACTAACGACCGATGATCATTTACCTGCAACCTGCGATCTCTTATCGATGATCATTGACTCGTTATTGACAATCAACGACCGTTGACTAATGATCAGGAATCATTGACTGATGATCAAGGATCATTGACTGATAATTAACAATCCTTGACCTACGAGCGATGACCGACGACCACTGACCTATGATCAATGATTAATGACCGTTAATTGACAATTAACAGCCGTAGACTGAAGATCAAGGATCATTGACTGGTGACCGACGATTAATGACCGTTGACTTATGATCGACAACTTACTGTCAACAACTAATGATCAACGATTAATGATCATTGATTGATAATTAACAATCATTGGCCTACGATCTACAACCTATGACCGATGATCAATGACCATTGATTGACAATTAACAATCATTAACTGACGATCAATGACCATTTACCAACAGCCAACGATCAACGACTCTGGACCTATGACGCACTCTTGATGACTGACGGCAATTTTCCGTCATCTACTAATCGTCATCCAACGACCGACGACCGTCAACCGACGTCGAACGACAAGACACCGTCGCGGCGCATCGGCTCGCGTCTAGAACACTCGTTAGGCCACGGTGCCGGGGCACGCCGGCTTTCGCGAGGATGCGTCCCCTTTGGGCCCCCGGTAATCGGGGCCCCGGCCCTTTTAAGAGCTCTTTAACCCGGCCGGGAGGAGCATCGGCTCCGTTATGAGGCGCGGGGATATGCCACCTGCCCGTCTCCACTTAATTGCGCGCTCGAGTCGGTCTTAATCCAAAGGCCGGCGCATTCAAAATGAAAAAAGGAGGAGAGCAGCGCCGAACGAGCCGGACGATTCCCTCGTTAAGATCCGCTCACACGGCCAAAGGAATCCACGGGCCGCCGCGCCGGAAACGCTCGAGAAATGTTACTCCACCTTCTTTTTTTCTCTCTTTATTTCACGGAGAAATTGCTTTCTGCTCGTACCTCGCGAAAATCATCCGACGCCAGTGAATTCAGGGTTATGTTCTGTTAATCGACTGCTGACGGACATTATTTTATTATTTATGCGCGATTTATTTTTTATTATTTTATTATTTATGGATGATTTATTATTTTATTATTTATTATTTCGATCATTTTATTATTTAGGGTTCATTTATTTTGATTACTTCATTATTTATGGATGATTTATTTTTTATTACTTTATTACTTATGGACGATTTTCTTTATTATTTTTTTATTTATAGATGATCTATTTTTTATTATTCTTTTATTCACGGATGATTTATTTTTAATTATTTTATTATTTATGGCCGATTACCGCGAAATTTATTGATCGCTAGGAGCAGCTGTTTTATATTGCAATTTGTTAGTTAGATTCTGATTTTGAATTTTATATATTTTATAATACGAATAATCGTAAATTGAGAAATTCGTAAGTATAAATATAGCTGACGATTTTATTATTCGATAAAAATGACAAGACTGAATTTATTTAATCTTCTCCCAATTTTTATTATAAAGTATTCCTGGATTAATAAATTTATTCAGTCATCATAATCTCAAGATTATTAAAACAAATAATTTCTTTTTACTTATCTGTATTATTCTATAACATAAGTATTTTTAACCCTATATATGCATGATAGATGAATAAATAAATTCTAAATAAAAAAACAGTGGAACTTATACAATAATAATACACTTATAAAATATAGTTACAACTTGTACAATAATTACTATTCGAATTATTTCTTGATCACAAGCAGGTAGACATTATCTTGATAGACGATATAATTTTTAACTGTGCTTTAGAGTCACCGGTCGAGTGCAAAGGGTTAAAACCACAGTGGGATAATTGCTCGGCCGAAATTACCGGCTGGAGGGCAGCAATTATTTTCCACGGGGAGATCCGGCATTAGGAAGCTATAAAAAGCCCACCCTTTAGGTAACGGAACACTTCTAGGCCTGGATAGAAGAGAGGAGCGTCGGGATCCGAGGATGCGAGGATAATGAATGGTCGGTGGTTCACAAGAGTCGGTGCCGTTCGTTTTCGAATCGAAATTGAATTATAAAAGTAACATCTGGTGCCTGCGAGGCGTCCCGAAGCGGAGTTTAGCACGCTAAGTGTTTTCGAACATCCCTTTGATGCGTAATCGGGAACCGTCGACTGGTTCTATCGGGGCTCGTCCTACCGGAAGCACGAAGAACGAACGAACCGTGGTGGAATCAATGGGTTACGGTTCTGGTAAATTGTAACAGGCTGCACGGTGCATCATATTAAATGTATACAGGTATATTAAATGTATATAGGTATAACATATTGAATGTATAGGGTGTTTATATTGACACCTGTCAGGGTTTTTTTTGCTTCGTTTATAGTAAACATTAGGAAGATATGAAAGAGAAAAGAAGTTGTACTGTATTATTATTTGTTTAAAAATGAAATTTCTTTTATGTATTTTTAAAATACTCGAGAGTAGAATGATTTACAAATAATTATGTAGATTAAAAAAAAGGAAAGAGTTATACTGTTTTTGCAAGCAATGTAGCGTTGTATTTTTTATTTACACTAGTAAATATTAATTATAAAATATTTACACTAGTAACATTACAATAATATCAAAATAAAAGAATCTTTCCACATAATATAATAATAACAATATCACAGTAGTACCAAAATTACAATTAATTTCAATAACATCAGACTAAACAAAATCAGCAAAGTTCCATAAACAAAGCAAACACCATAATAAAGTATTGCTTCCTCTTTTAAACATTGATTTTAAGACTGTCCCTTTTCAACAGCCCTTCTCAGTTAGACGCCCATGGAAACGTCGTTTAAGCTAGACACCATATACAGGGTATAACCCCTAAAATAAATAAATAAATTATTGATACTCCGTGAAATGAGGGGTTCCTGAGCTCCTCTTCGATTTGACTCGTTCATCGCTGGTCGCACGAAAAGCTGACCTCTTTGCTGACCCCTTCAAACAGCGCTTAAAATAAGGCTCGTATTACTACCATAGAAGGTATTTTCGTTTGGCACTACTAGCTGGCCAACTCGAAACACTCGCCGGTTCTAAAATATTACCGCATCGAGCATCCAATTTTATTTTTACCACCGATGCTACAGCGGAGCATGACCTTTCGCCGCGTCGAATCGGGACACCGGAGGAGCCGCGAGTGAAATGTTCTCCGTAATTAAAAGAATTTTGCGAAGATAATTCCATCCGAAATTAAAGGAATTTTACGAAGATAATTCCATCCGAAATTAAAGGAATTTTACGAAGATAATTCTATCCGAAATTAAAAGAATTTTACAAAGATAATTTTACCCGAAATAGAAAGAAGTTTACAAAGATAGAGTAAACATAAATCAACGGAACTGGTAAAGTATTAACGCTTTTACTAAATTTTTATTTAATTCTACTTAATTTTTCTGTTTTGACGAGTGGTTATGTCAGGTTATGTATAAGTTTTATATATACAATAAATATTAATTAATAAATCTAGAATAATATTAATAGTTCGACTTCCTATTCGATACTGATCCATTGTAATATGTCTGAGAAATAATAACTGGTAAGAAATAAATATTAAATTAAAAACAAAAAGAAGATACATGACAGAGTGCCTAAAACTTGATGGTGCCAATATAAATACCAACACCAGTATAGTATTTTATAGCCATTAGAAAAGTTTACCTAAATCAATTATTCACCACCTCACAAAAGTTAATTCCGTAATTGCAAAAATATGCACGCGACGCGAACGAATCGTTCCCTCGCCGATAAAGTATCATCGAACCGTAATAGTTTCCCCGTAAAGCGGCGAAACCGAACGAAATATCGCCGCATAGACGCAGAATGTCTGCGCCCGCATGGCGTCGTTCCGCGGGCGCGCGTCGCGACGCGCCGGCGACCAACCTCCCGAAAGTAATTTCCCGGCGGCCGTTTCGTTCGTCGTTCTCGTTTCACGTCTATGTTACTCGATTAGCCCGAGCGCGTCTTCTCGACGCGTGACCGTGAATCGCGAGAAAATTGGTGGCGAGCGTGTCGCCGTTTCGGCCGAGTTAATTTGGATAGTGATCGACCGTGCGACCGGCCATTTCGTCGTTCACCCCCCCACCGCCCCACCGCCCCACCCCCCTTTGTCGTGGCGTTCCCGTTTTTATTACGTAGCCGGCGGGGGTCGTTGACTTCAATTATGTCGCTCAGAAATTAGAAAAATAAACCGGTCGACCAATCCTTTTTGCTCGCCTCGTTTTACGAGATTTATGGGCGTCCCGGGCGAAAACGATTCATCAACACCTATCTAGAATGACCTAAACTATGCTGGATAATTATTTCGCAATTTGTTTAATGGGGGAAGCCATGGGTTTTGAATGCTTGTGAGGCAAGCTTGTCGCGACGACGTTTTATGGTTTTGAGAAATAGGAATTTTTGAGAAATTTCGATTAGTTTGTTAGTATTTATTATCGTTACGATTTGATGTTTTATGTTATGTTATTGCAAGTTTGAAATATTGCATATGTGAATTTTTATAACGGAGCGTGAAATCTACAACTCTTAGTTTTTAATACATTTACGAAATTTTGTTTTAATCCTTTGCAGTCGGAGCCATTTTAACTCGCAATCCGAAATATATTTACAAAGGGCATAGCCGATTAAGATGGTCAAAATTGCCCTTAGCGGTTTTTCAATGAGTCATACACCGTTCGATAGCTGACCAATAAAAACTCATCTGGGCAAAATTTTAACCCTGTAATTTGTCCGTGAGGGTAGTTACAGGATAAATTAGATTTCGCGGTTTTCCGTCATTTTTCCACCTTTAGTGGCTTTCTAAAATTTTGAAAAAAATATGGTTTATTTTGGACATCAAGCCGGATGTTATAGAATTTCCTCAGATTTTCCAGTTGCAAGCTGTGATTATCAAAAATGAAAAACCCCCAAAAAATCGAAAAATTAAAGATTTCTCGAAAACTAAAATCGATGAAACTTTTACATTAATTCCCTGACAAGGTACTATCACGGCTCGTGTACTCAATTTTTCTCCGACTTTTTGCTCGCCTACAACTTATGGTCGCCATTGGTTGTCCTCCGCCTCCTTCCCTTCTTACGAGATTAAAGAATCTTCGTCTCTGTAATGTTCGAATTGATCAACGACTTTCATCTTCTAATCAATCTGTAACACTGACGCCGCAGCTTCGGCTGCTGGACAGATGACGCAGCTGTTGCTTCATCGGTCTTGCAAGGAGAGGTCCCCAGGTGTAACTCTGACTTTCTGATCAGCCTTTGCACAATGGTGGAGCCTGGAATACTGAAGCTAATGGAACCTCATTTTGGCAGCAGACAGTTAACATTTACTGTCTCTAATTATAAAAACATTTGCATTTAATAGTTTCGAACTTGTATTAATTGCAGAGCATTTAGTAATTAACACTTTTAAACACTGTTAAAAATTGTCGTATTTTAAACCATTCCTTTTATTATCCTTTCTCTAATTTTGTTGAAAATTAGGTCCGTGCTTTTTCCAATGAAAATGCTGCTGCACTACAATAATATCTGACAAAGAAACGCGATGGTTTCCCATTTGTTATATTGATTTAATTGGTGAAAATACAGTTATCGTATATTTTATAAATATTGTTAAATTATTTTATATTCACCTCAATATATTCTACTATTAATTAACAATAAATTTACATCCATCTAACGGTTTTTTCATACGTCTATAATATATTTTAGAATTTCTCGAATTAAAAAGCTTAAGAACCGAAGTATTAGGGTGTCACATAAGTTCCTCTTTTTAATGCGAAATCAATAGACGCTATTTATTATTTAAGATTGGTTTATTGCGTATATGAACCGTCATCTTCTGTCTCTCAGCAAGCTTCATTCTACCCGCTTTCCAAAACAGTTCAGACTTACTTGCAAAATATTCATCGAGCCGCGTTTTCATTTCGCTCGCGGATTTCTCGCATTTATCACGGGGAGAATTGTTTAACGAGAGAAACAAGTAATAATCGGACGAGGCAAGGTCCGGCGAGTTGGTAGGATCAGGTGGAACGTCCCAATCAAACTGGAAGAGTTTCTGTCTCGCGGCCGACGCGACACCGCGGTCTCGCGTCGTCGCGATGAAAAACGTCGCCTCGTCGGTGTCGCCGATTCTGCCTGTTTTTCGGCCACGGCGGCTTTCAATTTATCCAGTCGATCGCAATATTTAGCAGAATCGATCGTTTCACCTAGCGGAAGGAGCTCGTAGCGCGCTACACCTTTCCAGTGCCAGCAAACGGGCGAAAGAACTTTCTTCGGACCAAGTCCTGGCTTCGCGACGGTCGAAGGTCGATTTTCCTTGGACCGAGTGCGTTTTCGATGCGCGATTTCATATAAAATCCAAGTCTCGTCTCCGGTGACTTGGCTCTTTAAAAAAGGATTTGTTTCGTGTCGCTGAAGAAGCGAGTCGCGCGTAGAGACGCGGTTCGTGAGGTCGGTCTCCGTGAATTGGTTTGGAAGACGAAGTTCGTACCGATTCATATGTTCCATCTTGATTAAGTGATTATATACCATCGTCTTCGAGACCTTAAACAGCGTGACGCGGAAATAACGTACAGGACACCCCAATACTTGAACCCCCAACAAGAGAACCACGGAGAAATGGCCCGTCCGGTAAAAGGATCGAATTCGGGAGGGTCCACCGCCTCGGAAAGAAAGCGTTTCCATTTCGCCTGAGAAAAGTCTGCTGGTCCCGGGTTTGATTCCGATTCGTTCGGTGCGGGCGCGGCGGGCCGGCATCTGGGCGGCTTCTCGTTGCTTGTTCAATAAACAATGAACATTGTCGGATATATGCTTGCGCGGCGATGCTAGCCGGGTTCGGCCGGCCGTCGTCCCCGGGCCCCCGGGGCAGGTGCAAACCTTGATTCGGCAGCTGCGTCTGCGTGAAAGAGGATTCCCGTCCACGGCTCTCCTTTCTCGAATCTATAGAATCAAACGCGCGGAATCTTATTCGCCCGCTCGGGGATGCCGGTGCCTCGTGTTTCGCGCAGTTTGCATAAATAAAAAATCAGACACGGTGAACTCCGGTTTTCCCCTAACGGCGCGAGCCGATTCCTCCGCCCCGCGTGTCCCGCTGAATTCCCGTGTAATTCTCATAACCGATGCAGTACGCACCGCGCCGGTTCCAGCCGGGACACGAAATTATTTAGGAGCCGGAGATCGCATCAAGCCGATGGGCGGCGCGATGCGAGACGATTGCTCGGACTAATTAGCGAATCAAGTATATGCCGTTACTGGATACGTGCCGCGGCACGCGGCCGCCCTAATCGCGACTCCGCCAAATAATCCTCAATTTTTCACGAGGTTTTATCGCTTAATTTATAGTCGGCCGTGTCACTGAATCCTTGCGCATGTCTAATCGACGTTATATACGACGGGACAGATTTTTTAAACAGTGTAATGTACAATGTATGCGCAATGTATACGCAAATGTTTCGGGATTACTATTGTTTTAAGAAGCAGCGTTCATTGGTGCGTTCTTTTTTCTTCGATAAACGATATTAAATATTTGAATGTTTATCTGGTTCGGAATTTATGTGATATATATATATATCTGTTTATATAATTTATAAATGATATATGTAATATACCTGTCAGCCTAATTAAAAGTCAATTCCACGATCTAACGTTAAAGAAATCATAAAACAATTTTGCTTGTGATTTATAATATTGTAAAGGTAACATTTGATTGTAACATTAACAAATGACACCTTTTAAACCTGATAAAGGTACCGTAAGAAGTTGCATCTGATTTTGCTAATTTTTCTTATATGCTAGAATCTTAGGCCCTTTGCGACGGAAATCATTTTCATCGATCCAGGTGAAAGTGCCGCATGGAAATAAATGTCACCGGAAACCGGTCCGCCGGATGGCCGGTGAACTTTGTAAAATGTTGAGCCGGATCACTTACTAATAAATGGCACCCTTACCTCGAGCCGTGTCCTCGAGATCAAATTAAAAAGATAACAGCAATACCAGATTAAGTAATATTATTTTTCATTAAAAGCGGTAATCTGTGATCTTGAGTACAAGAATATTTTCACGCGGTTGCGCACAAGTTTACTGCAGACTGAAAGACAATAATCCGACGTCGGAAAACCACGAGCTTTCACGCAACTACAGCTTTACTCTACCTTCTCCATCGTACACACGAATGTTTATTAATACGATCGCAAAGCAGGTGCGCCGTCTATAAATAGAATGAGAAATCCACGTGCGAGAGATAAAATCGAGAGTCGCGAGAAGAAGTTCGCTGCAGCCGCAGCAGGAGGTGCCATTCGGTGTTGGAGAAGGGGGTAAGTTGCATAACAGAATTGATTATTTGTAGGCAATGTTCAATTCTTTTGAAAGCGATTTTCGGTATTTTTAAGTCGATTTTTCAAAGCGATTTAAAATTTTTTTCGATATTTTCTAAGTGGATATTTCGAAGTGATTTTCGATATTTTCTAAGTGGATTATTTCGAAGCGTTTTTTCATGTTTTCTAAATTGATATTTTTCGAAGGAATTTATGATTTTTTTAAATCACTTTTTGGAAGTATTTTTAAATCGATTTTTCGAAACGATTCTCTATATTTTCTAAGTCGATCTTCACGAAACGATTTTTCACGTTATCTAAATCGATGTTTTTCAAAACAATATGTTTTCTATAAATCACTTATTCGAAACGATTTTCAGTTTTCTCAAATTAATTTTTGGAAACAATCCTTAATTTATACAAAGCCTTTTTCGCATTTTAAAATCAATTTTTCGAAGCAATTCTCGATATTCTCGAAGCGTTCTCGATTTTTAAGAATATCAATCAATATTTTCCCTACAATTCAAAATCGATTCTAATATTACAAAATTCACCTTACACCTCACTATACCACTCGAAAGAAATACATATCTCGATGACAGGTCGGCGTCGAAAGAAGCCGACGATCGGAATACGAGAGCACGCCGCGAACAAAGATCGGCTCTTCCGTTCCGAAGAGCGGAAGCGTCGCGGCGCCCATCACTGTCCGCGCGAACCGTCAGGAAGTACTTTTCGATGGCGTAGCCGTAGAGCATCGTCGTCGGCGTCGTTATTTATAACGCGGGTATAGTAGCGGCTTCAACCCCGCAAGATATCGGGCACAAAAAATCTTTCCCCGTTGCGCGCCCTATTGTTCGCGTGAATCTTATTTTTACCCCGTGTAGCCGGGTCGCTCCCATAAAAATAGAGGAGAGAAAAAAAAGCCTTTCTCCCCGGCCTACTGGTGCGGGATTAATGATTTCTTCCCTGTGTACTTTTTTTTATAAATATAATCCTTGGACGCCGAGGGCGTCGCGCGGAGGGGCGCCGCGGCGTTGATGCGGCGAGAGAGAAAGAAAAAAGAAGAGAGAGAGTGGGAGAGTGAGAGAAGTATCATAACAGAGTGTACTGTGTAATAGTCTACACTATAGGGTACAATAGTTTATATTTTGTAATATAATATGTGTATTGTGCAATGATCGAAACTATATAATAATTTATAGTGTGTCCTGTATAATAATGTATATGGTATAATGATTTATACTGTATAATAATGAGTACTATATCCTATATATTAATGTACATTGTACAATGATTTAAACTGTATAATAATTTATACTGTGTCATTATTTATACTGTTATAGAGTACACTCTGTAATAGTATGTACTATGTAAGAATGTATATAGTCCATAGAGTATACTTTATAATAGTCTGTACTATATAGCAATGTATATTGTAGAATACTCTATACTATACAATAATGAATACTGCATAATACTGTATACTGTATACTGGTCTATACTATACATATAATAATATATACCGTATAATATTCTATACTATACACAACGCATATTATGCAATAATCTATGCTGTATAATAATTTTTTTATAAACATAATCCTTGGACGCCGAGGGCACTGCGGACTTGACATGCCGAGAGGGAGAATTAGAGAGAGAGAGGGAGAGGAAAAAAAAGAAAAAAGAGCGAAACACAGAAAGAAAAAAAGAAAGAGAAAGGGAGAGTGAAAGAGGGGAAGAGAGAGACACGCATAAAAAATGGTGTACACCCTCTCGAGGGTGCCGGGCGCGTCGATTAATCACGGTGCGCGTTGATCCGCGTCTCTCGTACGCGGACCTGTCGCGTTTACCCACCGCCGAGAAACGATGTTATCGCGGAGGCATCTTATCGCCGGCTGCCGCGGGGCGTTTCTTAATTGCGTCGTCCGCGATAAAGGGAGGAAGAGAAAAAAAAAACGGGCCGAATGCTGCATCGCGCGCGCGGTATCGGCTCGGTCGCGCGCAAAACCCAAATGCCCCGCCATCCGTTCGATTAGTATATTATCTACGCCCCGGCGGGCCGTGCGATAAACAGAGAGCCCCGCGCGCCGGCCACCGTAGCCTGAAGCGCTCCTCTCGACCTGCACACGTGACTGCTAATCAGCCCCACACGTGTGCCACGGAGACGCTTTCTCGCCATCGGGCAGGTGGAAAATGTAAATAGAGGGTCCCCCTCGGCGGGAGACGAGCTTAAGCCGCGCACTACCGTGCGGTATCACTTTTCGAGCAGCTTTTTGAAATTCTGTCGCCTGCTGACGCGTAAAACCGCGCCCGACGACTAGACTTCTCGACATCGTATGCTCACCTATGGGTTTCGGGCCTGTTTCGTACCGGTTTTAGCAAACGGTAACAGTGGAAATTTTATTAAATTATCGGTGGATATTTAATCAAATTATCGGTGGTAGCTTTAATTAAATTATCAGTGGAAATTGGTTGACAGGATTTATTTATCGCGAATTTTTCTGCAGAGATTTTCTTCTTAGTTTCATGTTCCTCTTCAATATAGTATTGTATATAATGGTATTAATGATTCAATAATTTAGCGTAAATTAATTGTTTTTGTATTTATAGTAAATCTTATAACTTGGTATATCTTGGCAACCCTTTGAGATGGTATTAAATTTAGATAAATTTATATAAACTTTTCGAAGTTTAGATATATGTAATACAATAATGTTTTAATTCTATGTAACAGTGGAGGAAATAAATAACATGGCTGGCTTTGTCGACCTTGTTACGAGCTGATGACATTTAACCACTTCGGTACGAGCGTCGACTATAGTCGACGGCCACAGATGAACACGCACAGCCGAGTGTCGACTATAGTCGACGGCCGTGATATGAACGCACACGGCCGAGCATCGACTATAGTCGACTATAGTCGACTGCCAAGAACTTTTGCCTTATCTCTACAATTGCAGTGTTTACGTCCAGAAATACACATAAATAAGCTTTTCTCGTCAAGGATCTGTAAAAGAGCAAAACGGATTCACTGTCGATGCACGAAGTAGCATGCGAATGGTGAGTGCCGGCTGTGGGCACAATTTCGTGGCCGATGCGCGCCGTACCGAAGTGGTTAAAGTTCACGAAGTTCCTCACGAATTTCCACCGAAATGGGGATATTTTTACATGTTTAAGTCTACAAGTTACACCGGGATAAAAATGACAGGATTCATTTTTTAAACGCTGTGTTTAGTATTGTTAACAGTTCAACTTCTCCTGAGATATTAATATATTGTTGATATATGGGAAACGTTAAAAGAAAGTTAAGTGCCAAAAATAAAAAGAAGCTACACGACAAACATATATGTACAAGAATACGTAATAATTGAAGGTTTCAATATTAATACTAACGCGATTGTAACTCTAAATATGAATAATTGAGAAAACTTAATTTTGCAATTCTTTCCATTTTTTTGCAATTATCTCAAGTTATAAGAAATGTTACACGTTTTGGACCGAACGTCTCTCCCACTTCTGAAAAACCTTATAAATGTTGACACGCGACGTTATGTTATAAATGTATAATATAGTTGATTGACATAATGCTGACAAAACTTTGATATAACTTTGTAATATTTTCAAAAATTATTATTAAAATATTCTTTCAATATTTAAGGCCTTTGTTTCAAGATAACCAAACTACCACACATTTCGAACCAGAAGTCTCCTTCCCAAAACAACACTTTAACTTTCGACTTTAACCCATCATTTTATAGCATGATTGGTTGACGTAACCTCGATATAACTTTGATATAACCTCTACATAAGCTTTAACATAAGTCTGCAATTCTTTCAATATTTTGCCCATTATTTCAAATTACATAAATTGCGATACAATAAACAACCCTATAAATTTCGACGTTGTTTTATCATTTTATAACACGATTTTTTTACATAACTTTGATATAACCTCCACATAATCTTTGTCATAACCTCCACATAACCTTCGACATAACTCCACAATTCTATCAATACTCCACCAATTATTTCAAGTTACTGCGACACATTTCAAACCATAAACAACCCTTTACATTTCAACACTGTCTCATCACCCTATCGATAACTCTCTCTCTGCATTTCCCAAACCCACCTCCACCCTTCAAACAAACCAAAGCACCGATCGTTATCCAATTTCGCCTGGACACAGGTTAAACATCGGCAATTTCTCCACATAAGATTCGCCGTCGCGCTTTGACGTCGTTCGTTAGCGTGCGGCGTAACAGAGTATAGGACGAGTACTGGACAAAGGGTATAAACTGTGTCGACTCTTCTCTCGATTACATTGAAAAGTCCATAGTTTCCGGGGTAGATTGTCCACAGAGCCCGGAGTCCGGCACGAACGTATCAATTGATTCGTTTCATATTTTCTATCGGTGTTTCGGATTTCCAATCGCCGTGGGTTGGCCCGCTGGAATCGCGGAACCCCGCGCGTCCCTGGCTTCGGCTGGATTGGACAGAATGTGCACAGCTGCGGAGCTTTTCTAGCTTTTCTAGCGTCGCAGCTGCGCGGTGGATTCGTCGAATCTCCGGCTGATAATTTTTCTTATCGGACCGCTCGTAGATCCGTCGTCGGAGTTATCGCTACGGTGAGATAAGGAACATCCCTGGGTTTTCCTGTTACGAGAAGCATAGAGGGGCCGAGGGCCTTATTCTGGGCCCTTGGTGCGCATATACGTATTTTTTAATATATTAAACTATAAATAAGTTACAAGAAAATATTAATCTTGCTTCTTAAATTTAATTCTTGACATAATTGTTTATATAAAATAATTGATTGAGTATATTAATGAGTAAAGTAATAACTGAGGAATATATATATATATTATTACTGACAGACTCTAAAAAATAACAATCAGGAGCAGGTGAAACGTAGACCAATATTATAGGAAATAGTTTAAACAAATGTTTCTTTTACCCTTAACAATTTAGTTAATCAAAGCGATACTAGAAAGTTAATATTTATTTTAGAACTATTATTTACATCGAAGCTCTTTTAGAAACATTTCAGTTTTTCTTAGCACGCCACACAGTCAAATTCAATTTGTTAAAATATATTACAATAAAAAAGAAATTTTCGAGATTGCTCAGACATTAATGTCGCCCATATTTAACTGACGCGGCCCTCAAAGCGTTAAATATTCAACGTAGGGGAAAAGGAAAAATTAGAAATGAACCTTTTTATTTAGGAACACGAGCAGTCGATCGCCATGTAAACGGCATGAAAAATCGGTCCGTTGATCGAGCTGTGCCCGGCCCCACACTCCTGTTATCCCGGCTACGAGCTAACATCGATTCTTATCTGGACGATTGCCGGGTCGCTCTCAAATTGACTCTGCTTCCTAAGTCATTTTTTCCTGAATCGTTCCGCGGCGCACATGTCCCTGTTACTCTCTCCCACGGAGGAAAAACGGTTTTTCCCTCCGTGGGCGTGCGCTCTGCCCGCCACCCATTTATCTTCTAACCGGGGTCTACGCGTCGTGTGTCGTTCAACGTAGCCGCGTGTTCTCCAGCGCGCCCTCCCTTGTCACGTGCAACGGGACACGCAGCAGCCCCTCTCGCTTTCTCTCTGTTTTTGTTTCTTAATGCATTTCACCCCTCCCTAATAAAAAAAATAATAACAATACTATTATTATTAATAATTACTATTAATAATAATAATAATTTCAAGACTATGCTAAACGACAAAATTAATTAACTAAGTTATTAATAATAATAATGATAATAATAATTTTGAATTTTTGATTAATAATTTTGCCGTTTACCATAGTCTTGAGAGTAGTATATTTCATGTCTCGCAGTAATTGTCGCCATGATGGCGTTCTGTATTATTATTATTACTATTAATAATAATAGTTACTATTATTTACAATTACAATAATTATATATAATTACAAGGACTATACTACTCTCAAGACTACGGTAAACACCGCATACATCTGTTACCGCGGTACAAGATCGCAATCGAATCGCTGCGAACAGGTTTCATAGTTTCTTCGAACAGAGTTTCACACAGTGTCACAGTGTCTTTATCGGATTTCACGTAGCGCGAAAAACATCTGATCGTTCGTTTTACGGAAACACGCGAATGGAAAGAAAACTATCGATGCGGCGTTATCCTAAGATCTATTTTTTTTTTGCACAGCTGTCGCCGAGGGGTTCGAATCGAGGGAAATTATGTTTGACAATGTGTGGCGCTATAGGTTTGTGTACGGCCACGTGGCGTGAAAATGATTTCGGTTTCCGTGTCGGCTCATCTGTTCCACGAACCGAGCAATTAATATTCATTGTACGGTGCTCGATGCCCGGACACAGACGGCCCACTTTCCGCGCGCAGCGAACGCCCCGATAACGTGAAATCGCTGGGATCGTGTTGTTCCTGCTTGTGTAATCGTGTGTACCGCGCGGTAATCTATATTGTATGATAGAGGCTGTACTGTATAATAGAGTTTGTTTTGTAATATTGTATGATGTAAAATAGTTTGTGTTGGATAATAATGTTTATTGTACAGGGGCGTGTACTGTGTTATATTAGTCTATACTATACTCAGGATTATGTATACTGTTTAATAGTGTACACTGTCAAATAATTTATACTGTACTCATAATGACGTATATTGTATAGTAGTGTATACTGTTCAGTAATTTATGTTGTATAATAGAGTAATACTTGATAGTACTATATACTGTATAGTAGTCTATAATATATGATAATATACTCTATACTGTAAGATAGCATATACTGTATAATAATCTATACTGTACATATAATATTGTATACTATAGAATAGTCTGTACTGTATACATAATAATGCATACTGTACAATAATTTATACTATACAATAACGTGTACCGTATGAGTATAATCTATAGCATGCACTATACATATAGTATGTACTACATGGTAATATGCACTATATAACAGTCTATACTATGTCTACAATAATGTATACAGTAAAACTATAACAACGTATACTGTACAGCAAAGTACACTCTATAGTAACACACACTGTATAATAGTCTATACTATACAATAAGGTATACTGCATAATAACTCATCCTATATAATGAATCATTATAAATAGTATATACTATATAATATTCTACACTGAATAACAGTGCACACTGTACATCGTATACACATAGTAGTAGCGTACACTGTACAATAACGCGCGCGCTATTATAAACGGGCCGACTGTTTCCATCGGTGCGGCGGACAGAAAAATTCCGGCGATCTTGGTAAGCCGTTAACCGTGAAGCGTTTGACGATGCCTCGGAACCGAGCGAAACGGCTGAAATTTATGGCGTTTTAACATCCGCCACGCAGATGTCCCCGCAATTCCACGGTACTGCTCAATTTGTCGACAACTTATTTTGCGGGTTATTTGCGACCGCAGCTAATACGACAATTCCTGCTTCTTCAACGGTGCGGCCGTTATGTGGCCTACCCGGCGTCCAACCATGGAATGCATCCCGACATCGTTTCGACCTGAAAAAAAAACCACGTAGCTAGGCGACATCCGTCAACGACGTTTTCCGTCGCACAACCAAGTCCTACAAAATCCTCCGCGACTGTTCCCTCATGGATCGAGGGATCTCGACCGTTACCGATGCGCGTTGCTTATGACGTTTCGTATAGTAGCATAGAGAATCTTTCATACAGTATCAAAGAATAGTATCTCTGATATATTCAACGGGGAAGAGATCTCAGACGAGATCATCGTCGCCGTGGAGCTGTTTTGTATAATCGTTGTTTCGTATAATTTTTAAGTTTGGCGATAAATCAACGTCGTCGTATCACCCTAAACGATACGTAAATTTATGCGTATCTCAACTGCAAAGGGATGACACAGATTTTGACAGTGATGTGAAGGGGGATCTGCCAGGTTCTGTATCTTAGGTGGAGCAGATGGATGGGCTATGGGGTTGCGGGGATAATTTTTTAAAAGGATTTTGTCTGGCAGATTTTTGTGACACTTTTTCTGGAATTAATTGGGGAGATAGTTGATGAATCGATCAATTGTTGAGAATGCTTCTGGTAAACATATCTCGTCGAATAGTTTAAAGTCTAAATAAGTTAATGATCAAATAGTATTGTAAATTAATATTGTCTTAAAATATTTTGTATAAGGTTAAGAAAAAAAAATTAACAATTGGACGACAAGACTCGGGACCATGTAATCAATCTAAAATACAAATTGGGTTTATTTTTATAAACTAATAATTAATTAAAATTGTCAATACTGTCATTCAAATTTACATAAAATATAATCTAGTACAAAGTAATATATAAATACTAAACAAAACTCATAAACAATTTGAAGCAAAACAGCAGCGTTAAAGTTGTAAAGAAGCCTCCCCTTGTATATTCGAATTGGACAATTTTTAGAAATGTATTTAACAAAACTATCTTCTTGAAAATTTCTATACATATAACTTATTGAACCAACTGCAATTTGTCAACCATTTTTAATAATAACAAAACTCTTTTCCGAGGACTAAAACTATTGTTCCTACAACTATTTTTAGAAAAGTATTTTACGAAACTATCTTCTTAAAAATTTCTGTAATATAATTTATTAAATCAACCGCAATTTGCCAATAATTTTTCAAGACAACAAAAGCTCCTTAGCTTTTAGTTCAAAAGCTTTCCAGCTCCTCCTTTGCGAGGTCTAAAACAATTGTTCCCCCAACTACAATAAATCCTTCGTATCTCCGACCACAATCTAGCATAACAGGATTCCTACTAAATTAACTATCGAGCAGAGTTTCGCATGCAACAGCGATCTGGAGTAGACTATTAATTTTTCGGCAATCACGATGCCCCCGCACGCGGCTCCTTAAAACCTCGAATACGAAGCGAATCGCGAATCGTCTTGGTCGGCGGCGGCGGCGGCGGCGGCGGCACGCTAAAAGAACAAAAGGGGAGAGAGAGGCTCGATTAGGCGAAGAATTACGGAAGCTCTCGATGGCTGGTTATGCAAGGCTGCGGCTCAGGGCCGTAAAAACTGGGCGCAATCGCGGCTGGCGCCTCGTAATTGGCATGCCCGGCGACGAGTTATGGCGCAGCAATAATTGTTTCTTCGCGTTTCGTAAGTCACTCTGTCTTTCCCCCCTCCCCCTCTCCCGCCCCTCGCTCCTTCATTCCACCGCGGTCCCGCGCCCCGCCGTCCGCGGAGGTGCCGCGCCGCGAAACCCTCCGCCGCAATTTAATTTCCATTAAATTTTATGATTGCGCCGAAAGTATTGCGCGGGGGCCCGGCGCTTTGCGTCACGCTACGACGGAGTTTCGAGAAGAAACCCGTTGCCGGGGAACGTCGCGCCGACTGCCGCGGTGAAATTCCCGCCGATTTCTATCGGTGATTGAACCGCGGCACCGCCACAGTATAGTATAGTACATTTATTAGCTATTAATATATTTATTAGCTAATGTTAAACTTATATTCTGTTAACAAACTACTCTTTTTATTATATTAATTTTTTAGCTCCCGCAAAACAGCGGTGGATTTGTAATAACAAATAAAATTGAACATTTATTGATATATAAATAATTCTTTAGTATGTAATGGATATAAGAGGATGGACTATTTTGTAGTTAACAAAATAAATGTATTAAACACTTTACCGACCGGTTATTCGGCCGTGAACGTTTTTATATTTTCATAATATTAGCATTAATTAATATTTATTTATATTATCTGTTTTTTAATTTTATATATCGCGAAAGGTATCTAATATTTAAAAAATTGTACAATAATACCGCGGGAACTATATGTGTACAATATATAAAAAATTATATGATAATACTAGCAAACCTGGCGAACTCCGTTTCGCCACCAGATGGCTACGTTTTTTGTAACATTTCGTTTGGGGATTAAAAGATGAAGAAAAGTTATTTTTTTTGTTTTATAAACCATATTGGTTTGTAGTACATGCTATGTATCAGAGATGGCGCTGTATGTGAAAAATGATTTTCCCTGTTTTCCTGCTTTTCTGTTGAAATTTTCCAGAATTTTGGTTGCTATAAACCTCCCGGAGCCCGAGACCTTTCCAACGAATGCAAAACCGTGGAAATCGGTTCGTGCGTTCTGGAGTTATAGCGTCAGGAAGGAAAACCCGACTTATTTTTATATAATAGATTAGAGTTTACAGAGATGTGTGGATGCTAAATTATTGGTTGCCATGGTGAAAAACCGATTTATAGGCTACCCGTCGGTAAAGTGTTAACTAGAATTATCTTATCAACAACGTGATACTTTGACTGTATCGCAGAATTTCAGAGATCCCTCGATTGACAGCTACCAATCATATATTGAGTTGGAAACTATGAAACGGGCGTTTTTGTCTATTCTGTGTTTAGCTGCAGCGCCCGTTTCATAGTTTCCAACCTAGTGTATATTATTTATCAGTGGATATTATTCTGGAAACTATGAAACGGGCGTTTTTGTCTATTTTGTATTCAGCTGCGGCGCCCGTTTCATAGTTTCCAACCGAATAAAACTACACTCCTACAAAAAGAGGCGACTAATTCAAGTATTCGCGCTCGAATGGAGCTCGCGCCGCGCGGAGTGAACGTTTATCGGCGACGTATCGTTAATCCAGAGGATCCGCTGTTATAAAACGGCCGCGTACCGGTATTATAATTGTATCCAGATCAGATGAAAAAAAAGCAATGACTCGCGCAGACCCGAAGCAATTAGTCGAGCGCGTTGCGCCGCGATCGCGGCAAGAAACTCGCGCCGCCGTCGCGCGTGTACCTGCCGCGTCCCGCGAGAATTGTCAACAAATCCCGCGGGTGAGCGTGCCCGGGCAAAAACGTAATTAAACGTCGAGAACGCTCGCGGTCCGGCGATCAAACGACCGAATCTGGAGAGGGCGCGCGATTCCGGCTGCAAGAGAAACGGCGTTAACCCTTTGCCGTACTATTTTCATCATAGTCGCAAGGATGAGCACTTTTTCCACTGTATCAATTTCTTAGAAGGAAAAGGAGAAATGTTCATTGCATTTGTCTACATTTACTTAAATGGTTAAATACCGATGACAAGAGGGTAGAATTTTATTCCGGCTTAAAAGAACGGATTAACATTTATACAGTCAGTCCCATAAGTATTCGTACCCTCATTGCTAATAAGCGAAATCTGTTGAAATCAAGGGATGCATGTAAAAGTATAGTAATTGTACATATTACAATTATTATAACGTTTATTAATAACTATATAAATATATAACTCATATATAATAGGTCCAACTTTTTTATACAATGTCACCGAGACGATTCTTTCCAACTCGACACAAATAAATAAATAAATAAATGTTCAAGACAATAAAAACCAACTGCTTACAAATAAAAACTGTATATTATAAAAATGGATTTGCACCACTTTCAAAATAAATGCTTTACGATTTAGTGTACGGTGGTCGATGGCAGTCCGGGGATTTCCATCGTCTGACATGTCCTCCGCGCCGCCGCCGCCGCCGCCGCCGCCGTTCGGATCGGTAACGAGCGACGCGTCGCGGTGCTGGCGGCCTTGCCTGTCCTTCGAGCAATCGATACAAGCCGCGTCCTGTATTATAAAAAGGAGGAAAAAAAGCGCCACCGATAGCAGGTATTAATAGTTCGCCTTGACACGCTTCTAACGCCGCTCGAACGGTTTAAAGCGAAGTAACGAGATTAGAGGGACAACGCGCGCGCGCGCGCGCGCTGCCCGGGAAGGGGAAAGGGCGGACGATCGTGTTTCGCGCGGTTGCGAAAAATTACCTAGACCGAACCGGGGAGGAAGAGAGAGAGCGAGATAGAAATAAATAGTGGAATAGAGTAAGAGAGGGATAAATAGAGAGATAGGAGTCAGAGATAGGTAAATAGAGAGATAGAGCAAAAGGTAGATAAATAGAGCGATAGAGCAACAGAGATATAAGTAAAGATAAATAGAGAGAAAAAGAGAGAATAAAGCAAAAAGAGAGAGAGAGAGAGAGGGAGAGGGAAAATAGCAAAGACTCAGAGAGAGAGCAGGTGACAGGAAAAGCGATGGAAAAGAGCCGAGGTGAAAATCGCGGCTTTCCCGCGCGCTGCTGCACCGAGGCGCGACGCATTTGCGCGCCGACCACGTTGCACCATGCACATGCACGGCCACGGGATGCGACGCGGCGCAACTCGACGCGACGCGAACTACGTCTCGCCGATAAAGATTGATGTCACGGGCCGGCTGACCGACGCTCTTGGCCCGGTTCCCGGCGTCATAGACGAACGCGACGCACTTCGGACTCCGGACGCGTCGCGCCGCCGATGCGCCGAGCGTGGGTGGCGCGGAAACGGGAATTAGTCCACTGGAAAATTCGGAGAGATTTCTGCGCTTCCTTCGCTCGAGGACCGGAGGATTTTATGAAAGACGTCCGATATGTAAATTTAGAATGGTTCTCGACCGTGGGAGATCGCGTGGCCTCGTGCATATATTAATATCTGTTTATTTTTTTAAATATTATTTATGCTATTACTATTACTATTATTACATTATCATTATTATTACCATTTATATTATTATATTATCATTATTATTACTATTTATAGTATTATATTATCATTATTGTTACTATTTATATTATTATATTATTATTATATTACAACATTGTTATTTATTTATTATCACATTCCAATCGTTAGCTTCGAACTCCCAATTCGATTGGACGAAGTGCTTTAATTCTAAAAAATTTCTGCGATTTTTACAGCGATAAAGAAAATATTAATTAACGTTTTTATAATCTTCTCGCAGTGTACACTATCTACCAGTACAAAAAGATCGGCAGGAATGCGATCACAAATCTCACGATCTCCAAAGCAACAGCTAAATTAAGAAAACATCGTCGCGTTCACCGCCACAACAAGAACATTCTCTCATTCGAATAATTTCCCTCGCGTCCCCGGACGCGCATTAGCTTTCCTTTCGCGCGATCGTCGCGGCATAGAGGTGCCGCGTCAAACGAACGGGGAAAAATGATTAATCGCCGCCGCTTACAGTGTGACGAATCGTGACGGAAGTTTTGCCGGCGCGGCGTCGCTCGCATCTCGGATTAACGGCGTGGAAACGCGCGACGGCGTTCTCGGGGCCGAGGACGAGGACGAGGACTCCGGGGCGCGTGTACGCGTTTAGCCTAAATGCGTGTACTCGATTCGCAGTCATTAGGGCCGGCGAGGCAGAGCGAGCAGAGCGCGCGCGGAGAGCCGACCGATTCAGGCGTGCAGCGTGAGAAAGCAATTGCGGAGGCACGGAGGCGGCTCGGATTGAAACGGGTGGGCAACGAACGGTCCCGGGACCGTTTCGGTACACTCGAATCTCGCCGGGTCGAGTCGATTAACCTCTTAACAGGCCTGTTAATTTATCGCCTATGACTTTGCTTGCGCTCGTTTTGAATAAACGCGGGCCAGCCGCGGGACGTGTTTCATTGAAAGCGAACGCGCGGGACCCTCGGCGACGGCGACGACCACGTCGCGTCGGTTCTTATCAACAGTTTAGGCTATTTATTCCGTTCGATTCTTCTCTTTGTCTCTTCTTGGTATATTGTTGAGTACAGTTTTGTTATCGGCGTTTACAAGGCTTTTGGATATTTAGGAGATTTATGTTTCAGAATATTTCTTTCGGAATTTACTGGTTTTATTTGTCTTGATGGAAAATATTTTGTTGCGTTCTTTTATTTATTTAGTTATTCATTTGTTTAGTATATTGTATGCTATAGACAATGTATAATGTGCAATATACAATATTCAATCAAAAATATGTCAAGGTTATATTATTAAAAAATAAGTCAGTATACAGTATACAATATTCAGTGAATAATATATCAGTATACATTATACAATATAGTATAATACAGTGTACCATATTCAATATACACTATACAGTATACAATATACAATATAAAGTATACTGTATACAATATTCAATAAATATTTCAGTATACAATATATCAGTATACAGTGTACAATATACAGTATACAATATTCAATAAACAATATATCAGTATACAGCATACAATATAGTGCATACCACACCTTCTCATTTTACCAAAAATTAACCTTTTGCGCCCAAATGCCAACTTCGAAGCGCCACTTAAAACTCTTCTATCACGTCCCAAGACAATGTCTATAGCAACATAATATTTCTATCGAACAAAATACAGATTAAAAAGATTCTTAAATAATCAAACTATTAATTCGAGTCACAAGAATCAACTTCCTATACCCAAAAGTACATTTCATCATATCTAAAACTCACAATTGAAATATCTTCGACTACAAAAGGGTTAACAAAAATCCCAGTCTAATGTACGCTAAAATTCAACGGAAAAAAAGGAATTTCCATCGTCGATAGGCTACCGATAACTAATTTTCGCGAGCGGATGCCGGTCACACGCGAATCGTCGTCGCGACTGGGCGGCGAGTCGTCGCGCCGTCGCGAAGGTGTGCCTGTTGCTGTTAATTAATGCTAATGCGGATAACGAGCGCCTGTTGTACTTTGTAATTCGACGATGGTTTTAGCGGCTCCGGGGACCCGTTACACACGGACTTACCTAAGGATTTCGCCTTTCCTTCGTTGTTTTTCCTTGTCCGGCAACTCGGCGGCGGCACACGATGGAACAGAAATGGTCCGGGGCACGGACAAAGGGGCCATTAATCTTAACATTCCACCGTGTGTACCGTTTGCGTGCGGACGCGGAGGAGGCGCCTCTGCTACCCGGTCACCGGCACCTATCGGAAGGCCATCGGCATACAAATTTCGAGTCCTTCGCTGTCGAACCCCCCTTTCTTTGCATTTAGTTTTCCTAGTATCCCTTACCTTTCTTTTGTCTCTCTTTAGTTTTCTAGCAAAACTTACCTTTCCTTCACTTCGTTCTTGCTACCTAGGACCCCTCACCTTTCCTTCACCTCTCTAACCTGTTATCTAGCACCCCTTAACATTCCATCGTCTCCCTCCCACCTCCTAGCACCCTTTATTGTTCGGTCTCAAGAAGACCAAACGTGAGATAGCCACGGCCGGCTGCGATAGCCGAACCACACAACGCGACGCGACTAGTCCCAAAATGATCGGGTGTCATCAGACACCACTTTGAGACTTCCGTGAGCGAACCCATTGACAAAGCAATATACAAAACATTATTTTCCAGATCTTTTCATATCCTTCGCATCGATAAACTAAGCACAGTTTCTCCAAATCGCATCCTTGCTCCGACGACCAAATTGCAACACCCACTCACCAATTGGAGACCTTTTCCAACCGTATAGATATTAAGACAACCGATAGAAAAATCATCAATGTCGACGTAATACGCGACACGATACGGAACCGACAGAACACAAAAGACACTCGCCAAGAACACATCGAACAACGCAATAGTCTCTCGCACGGAATGTACCTCGAACATAATTTGTACGATCGAGTCTAAAAGTATGTAAAATTGTTACTATTCCTTCGTCGAGTTCCAATCTAACTAGGCGTCGTTACATTGTAACTTCGTTACGCGATTCGCGACATTTCGGCGCGCTACACCTCACCTTTCTCCGACTCTCCCCAGTTCCCTAGTACCCTTTACCTTTCTTCGACTCTCCCCAGTTTCCTAGTATCCCTTACCTTTCCTTTTGCTTCCCTTCTGCTCCCTAGCACCCCTTACCATTCCACCGACGCTTCCCCTATCCGTTCCACTTATCGTTTTCTTCTTATCTTCTCGCTTCGGCCCCGCCTTCTTCAAACGCCTCGCGCGTAAAAATCGTGGCCCTGGAAAACACTTTAGCGGCTGCTCCCTAAGACAGAATGCACTGTGTCAGGCTTCTTAATTGCTTCCCAGAGTCGATGCATTTTTCTAGTCGCCACGGTTTTCTTGGAAACGCCGCAACGTTGGAAGCTGTTCGGCGAGATGGAATGCGTCGGTTTTTAAATTGTTTCCCGAGTAAATCGTAATAAATTATATAAAATGGAAATATCGGAGACTGGCAAATAAATTTAAAATATAATGAATATATAACTTCGACTGTATAAGACATTTATTAATAAATGTTAATCGGATTCTGCTACTATTTTCATTGTTTGAAAGACGCAGGTTACTATTATGATTTTGTTATCATTATTTTTGCAGTGGAATATTATTTTTTCATAAAATAATATTTTTCATATTTTTTTATAAATCAGAGAAATTACTTCAGATTTCCAGTTGTGATGGCTTCGAGTACAAAGGGTTAAGTACTATACGTAAATTTCATTAAGAACGTGAACATAGATCTCGAAATAAAGACAGCAATAATTATCAACCCCTTGCACTATAATAACGAGTCAGACTCGTGATACAGATTTCATGCAGGGTCTAATAAATATTAATATTATTAATTTTCACTATATCGAAATAAAAACAAATTCTTCCGTTATCAAAGTCTAGAAAACGAAAAAAATACAAAGATAATAAAAGAAATAACAATTGTTTGGGCGTATTATGGAAGATATTAAGTATAAATAA
Organism: Augochlora pura; assembly: GCF_028453695.1. Lineage (NCBI taxonomy): Eukaryota > Metazoa > Arthropoda > Insecta > Hymenoptera > Halictidae > Augochlora > Augochlora pura. The sequence continues at coordinate 8,482,146 of NC_135778.1, forward strand.
TTGCTAATCAACGTGGCTTGAAAGGAATAGTAGTGCAAGGGGTTAAGCTTCCAGTAATTATCGGAGGCTCCCGGTAACAGTCGGGCATTCGACGGAACATCGCGCGCGGCTCGGAATAACAATGCGCCGTAATGCTGAATGAAAAGTGGTTCGATTGACAGCGGCGCCCGTTTCGCCTCCGCCCTTTTCCCATGATCGCGAGCCGATTGTTCGTCATCCGGAGGAATGTCAACTCGATCCGATTAAAAACGGACGAGCGATGTAACACGGCGACACCGCGCCCCGCCGCCGCCGCCGTCGGTGTCGGCGAGCAAGGTATGACGGCCGACCCGTGGAATTCTAAACGTTTTAACGCGGGCCACCGACGACTCACCGCGCGCGCGGCCTGCTTCCATTCGAACAGGTGCGAAACGCATAATATTTCTCTTTGTACTCGCCTGGATCGCGCTTGAATTACGGACTCGACGCCGGTTCGTCGCGATGAAATCCGCCGGTCGCCGACTCCGTGGCGATGTTTTCTATTTTTATATGGCTTTATTTATTTTTATGCGCTTTTATTTATTTTTGTACCTCTTTTTCTCTCTTTTTTTGTCATTTTGTGAATAATATTTGTTCAGTTATCTACGTTTTTATTTATTGAATGTTTAACTAAAATATATTATTTTTTACGTATGTATAACTAGTATAATTATATGGTATATAGTATAATATAAAACTAGTATAATTATATGATATATAATATAATATAAAAGAGGTACAAGAAGTAGAATATATGATATAATATAAAACTATGATATATGTAGTATAATAATTTATATTACGTATACTAATAATATAATATATTACATAATGTACATTGATTATATTAACATATTTTAGTATTGAGTATTTAGTATCATATTACTCATCATAAGTCTGTTAGTATATTGTGATGTATAATGTATTATACGTATAGTATACTGTACAGTATTTTGTATTATTTAGTATATTATACAATGTACTGTCTGACACCTTATTTTATATTACTTTATATTCTACTATCGTACATTAATATTTCTGACAATATAATGAATATCATACAATAGTCTACAATATAGTAAATAATATATATAATAAAATAGAATAAAATGCTACACTAATTCAATATTGCATTAATTTAATAAAAATAAACAAGGTAACAGTCCCACTTAAGAAACACTTTCTAACAAATTTAAAATAATTCTCGAATTTACCATAAATAATTGTTCAGATAATAAAACAATCACTTGAACGACCCCCATACAATTCCACTGTGCCTTACAATTATCACAGCACCCTAGCATGGTTTAGATCAAGCTATCTATCACACAAAATAAGTCCGAATAATTACCAAGTCCAATAATCATAGTTCCACTTACGTTTCGAAGAATCGAAAGGTTCTCTCCGTGTCTGTGTTCTCTGAAACGATTTCTGGCGTTCGTGAAAAGACAGCATCGATGATAATCTGTACGCAAGTTCGAACCGACGAAAATTGTTTCTTAGTTCCACGTCGTACCTAGAAGACCACGAAATAATCAGTGGTAACGAAGAGGCCGCGCGCGTTCCACGGCCAATTCCCATCGATCAAACAACGCACGGCCTAGGAAAAGAAAAAAGGAAGAGAAAGAGGGCCTCCATTCCGAGAACGATCGAAATTTCGTCGGTGACCCGTTGTTTCGTTAAAACGAAGGAAGCGGCTCGCGGCGTCCAATTAAAAGTGATAAATCGTCTCTCGGGGGCCGGGCGCGGCGCGGCGCGCAAACGGGAAGGAGATAAAACGGGTAGAGGAAAGAATTGTCACCGGTCGCGCGTTGCTCGGGGAGAGAGAGACAGAGAGAGAGAGAGAGAGAGAGAGAGGGGCAGCGCGCGTCGATAGGCCGGGGTCTAATGCGGGGCCTCATTAATCTTGCTACGCGCCGCAAAAGGCCAACAATAAACCGTGTGTGCATTACGATTACGATCGACCGCGTGGCGAACTCTATAAGACCGATCGCGCGGTCTTAATAAATCACGATTAAAATCCGTCGGTGGAACGCCTCGCCTCGCCTCGCCTCGCCTCGCCTCTCGGCCTCCCAGCCTCGGCCTCCGCCTCGCCCCACCCGGCAGATTTATCTCGGAGCTAATTAATATTACGCCGCGGAAATGAGCGACAATTACGCTACCCCGCCGCTACAAATTCAATTCATTATTCAACGGAGCGGCACGCGTCGAATGGTCTTGTCTTCGACCGTCTTACGCGAGTCTTGCGCCTGATCTCCTCCGAGGGGTTCTCACTCTCTCTCTCTCTCTCTTTCGCCCTCCCTACGAAGGAAACGTCTTGATCAATCGCTAATTGGATGCTGTGCTCGGAATCCGTCAAGAAAATCTCGGGGAATATCGAACTAAATTGCTGGAAATTCAAATTCTGAGGGGAACTTGTACATAATATAGCAAATTAGGAACCGTGGAGGGATGATTTGATTATTGTTGACTTTGTTGGACGTATGAACAATTTTTTATTTAATTGGATGGAGATTTTAGTATATGACAGTCTAATAAAAAATTAACGAATTATTCCAAAGTACAACACTGTTATATAGACTCGATCTCATTTGCCTAAATTGCACTAAAAAGTTATATAAAATAAAAATATTGTAGCCCATACAAAAGTATTTTGAACTTTGAGTAAAAAAGGTTTCGAGCACAAAGGGTTAAACAGTTTTTCGAGTGCAACAGTATTGCGTAAAGTAATTAATTATTATATTATGTAAAGTAAAATATACATAAAGTAATAAATTAATTAATTAATATCAATAGAATCAATATCAATGGCCACCGAATTGGCCACCGTTTAACAATCGTCTTGCGAGACTCCCTCAAAAGCATGAACGAAACGTTGGTGAACCGAGAGAGAGAGAGAGAGAGAGAGGCCAAGAGATATCTCGGAGAACCATTTATATACCGTTCCATCGACGCGAGAATAAATAATCGCGAGAGGCGGCGGCGTCATACCTGGCGCGACCGATATCAAGCCATTGTGGCGAGCCGGTGCAGCGCCTGTCGTCTCGTTAACTATCAACGATCATTTCTATAAACACGAGCCGGTCGAACACGCGTCCTCGGCGATCCTGAGTGAAAACTGACCTCGACTGGCCCGGGACCGGTCGACCCGGTCTCTCCCTCCCTCTCTCCCTCTCTCCCTCCCTCCCTCTGACAGGAGGAGGAAAGTCGGCGAAATAAATCAAATTATTAACGAACGTGTTAGGGGCGATATTAACGCGGCGTGTCAACTCCGTTGACGTTGCAATCGATCGGGCGCGGCAGCCGAACCGGCGAGATCCATCTCGCGAGTCCTCGCAGCCGGTAAAAAAGGATCCGGACAGGTTGAATGAAAGCTGACCTCGCGGGTCAAGCCGGGAGACGCGGGCCGCGATGTTCTGGTCGTGTCGTGTCAAGGAAATCCAGAACTTTGTAACAATACCAGACTAATGGGAGTAATAAGGCGATCCAAGGATATCGGTTGTCAAAAGAAAGATTCGGGCCTTGAGACTGCTGTAGTCAAATCGGTGAATAGTTGACAGCGGATTTTGGGAAATAAGAGTTAACGCGTTTCCAATCGACGATTTTTATCGAATTAAAATATTTTTGTCGAATTTTTACTATTATTGAATGGTTAAAAACTTGAATAGATTTTTCTTTCAAACCAGACCATATTAAAGCTACAAGATTTCTTTTAGACGTCTAAAAGTCGCGTCTTCATTTTTAGCACACAATGTTTCTAGGACATTTGTAAAACGTTCATAGGATGATTATAGGACATTTCTAAGACGATCATAGGACATTTCTAAGATTTTGATAGGACGTTCATAGGACTTTCATAGGGTGTTTCTAGAACTTTCACAGGATATCCATAGAACTTTCAAAACGTCTTCAAAGACGTCTTAAGACAGACACCTCAAAAACATCCTTTAACTATCCTATAATAAATTAACATTTTCCTAATTATCTACCTAACATTTATCTAATTCCCCATCGTACATTTATTATCACCACTCCACCACCTTATCAACAATTCCACCAAACTACCCCCACCTACAATAAAACACATGTACCCCTCAAACCAAAAACAAAAACAAAAAAAGAAAAGAAAAGGCATCGCCCCGCAAACAATACGACTAATATCGCCGTTTTACAGTAGAAAGTAAAATCAGAGTGTGTACGGGCGTAAAAGTCGACGGTTTACAACAGCAATTAACGTGTCCCGGACGTCGATAAATTAGCCGGGGAACGCGTCGTTCGCGAAGGAGTACCGTGGAACCAGAGGCGCGGAGTGTGAATGCAGAAATCGGGCCGCATCGTAAACCGTGGACGGCCGGACGGCCAAAGGAGAGCGGGAGGGGAGGCTCTCGGTTAGGGGTCCGGCGGAGGAGTTCGTGGTGGAAACGCGGCGCGGTGGGGAGCATCGCCGGGGTTCGACGGTTTCGGGGCGAATTTATCGGAGACCACGGTGGCTAAGGTGCAATTGTCGTTAACGCGGCTCCTTTACGAGCCGGCAGCTCGTAAGTTACCTGTCGTAAATGTAAATGCGAGATTTGTAAAACGGCGCGGCCGCCCTCCACCTCCCCCCGTGTCCGCGGGGTTATTGGTCCCGGCAACAACCCCCGTCGGTCCCCGCCCCGCGGTTGTTGGACAGAGCGAGAACGTAATTAGCGAGCCGGTAAATTATTATCGCGCGATCGCGGCCGAGTCGCGCGCAGCCGACAGGATCGTTACCGAGCTTTTGCGACGGCCGCGATTGATCCCAAGACGTTTTTCATTCCCCGCGATTTCAGCGCTGCCGCAACTCTGCTGCAGGTTCCCTCTGTTCGAGGAACGAAGGAGCCGCGAAATTACGCGACGCGACGACCGTTAATTACAATTGTTCTCTGTTCGCGTTCGCGCTGGATGACGCGAGCTCTTAAATAAATATACAAATCTTATTCATCACTGTCACATATTAATTTAAATATTATAAAATAGCCTCTCGCGACGTTTTCCCTTCATACCACAGTATCGTCCACAAACTTATCAAAATCCACATTTGACCAATCCAAACATACTTTGTAAACACGAATGTTCAAAGATAAGTTCAACTTACCCAATTATTTTACTATCATGAAGGAGATTAGGCTTATCAAACGACGTCCAAAAAATTCTGTTCTACGCGATGCAGATTTTTAACCCTTTGGCTACGGCAGACTTTGGCACGCACCGGTGGTACAGTACAGTCGTTAGACATGCATTTCTGAGGAGGTCTATTAAAACATTAAAAATACTGAATTCTATATTAAACCAATATTACTTGAAGTGAACGTTAATTTTAGGCTCCTTTTACAATATTTAATAATCAAATTTAATAATAAACTGACGAAACAGGTGAAATTTGATCTGGACGCCTAATAGCGCCTACAGTTCCAGATAAGCCAACGTTTTTCATACGCCAATGGGCGCCAACAGTGGTCAAAGGGTTAATGTCAACCACTCGAGCTATTTCGGAGATATTTCATCGCGGGAGAATCCTAATCTTCCGCCTGGCACGAAGACGCCGGAAGCACGAGAGCGGAATCGCGACCGCCGCGTAATTGCTGTCCGTCTGGCCGGAAAAATTTAATTATGACGTCGCGTCGGCAACGTCCCCCCCCCCCCCCCCCCCCCCCCCCCCCCCCCCCCCCCC